>NC_018254.1:313572-314570 GCF_000227135.1 Leishmania donovani | reverse complement strand
GCGGGTGCTGCTGTGTGCGTGTGCGTGTGCGTGTGCGTGTGCCGCTGAATGATGCACTCATCTGTGTTGGTCCAAACAGTTTGACTGGCGCATGAGAAGATACACATGCAAATCACCTTTCGGCTGACGTGCGTGGCACGGGCGCGTGTACGGGCTGCTGTCGGCTGTCCAGCCGCGTGTGCGTGGTGGCCCTGATGGAGAAACAATTCTTGTGCGCGAGCGAGGCTATGAGCGCACATTTTGAGCCAAGAAAACAAAACTCAACAGGTCTGAGACGCTGCCACTGCGTGGCGGCGCCGCCGCCGGGCCGCACGCTGCGACGTGCGTGAACGGAGTGCATTGAGTCCTACCGCTCCCCACCAGTAAGCGGGTGGGAGCATCAACTCTCCTAGATGCGGCGCGACGGGGTGCCAACTCAGCTCACACTGACGCGGTGCGGGTGCTGCTGTGTGCGTGTGCGTGTGCGTGTGCGTGTGCCGCTGAATGATGCACTCATCTGTGTTGGTCCAAACAGTTTGACTGGCGCATGAGAAGATACACATGCAAATCACCTTTCGGCTGACGTGCGTGGCACGGGCGCGTGTACGGGCTGCTGTCGGCTGTCCAGCCGCGTGTGCGTGGTGGCCCTGATGGAGAAACAATTCTTGTGCGCGAGCGAGGCTATGAGCGCACATTTTGAGCCAAGAAAACAAAACTCAACAGGTCTGAGACGCTGCCACTGCGTGGCGGCGCCGCCGCCGGGCCGCACGCTGCGACGTGCGTGAACGGAGTGCATTGAGTCCTACCGCTCCCCACCAGTAAGCGGGTGGGAGCATCAACTCTCCTAGATGCGGCGCGACGGGGTGCCGCGCCGCTTGCCTCATCACCGCTACCCCCTGCCACTTCGCCGCTGCGCGAGGCGCATGCGCGTGATGAATACTATTCACATAGTTTCCTGTCAGTCCGAGCACTGCATGAGGTCATAACGTTTCTCAACTCAGCTCACACTGACGCGGTGC
>NC_018254.1:227715-310380 GCF_000227135.1 Leishmania donovani | reverse complement strand
AACTCAGCTCACACTGACGCGGTGCGGGTGTTGTTGTGTGGTTGTGTGGTGGTGTGATCTTTTCGCTCGTTGTAGGTGTCGGGTGTGGCGTCGTGGGAACCAGTGATCTAGTGAATGATTATTTTATGTCATTTGTAATGTATCGTTTGTGGTTGCTGTTACAGCGGTGAAGGTCATGCTTGTTATGGGCTGTGTGCTGGGGCAGCGTTGATAAGAATGCCGATGCGCTCCTGTGCTCTGTGTCGTTGTCGGCAGAATATGATGTCACCGAAGTGGTCAACCGGACTGCATATGCAGCCATCTGCGCACCCCTCGTATGAATGGCTGCAACTATCGCAAATCTTGTGCTTCTTCTAATGTGTGCTTCTTCATCCCTCTTTTTGGCTTGATGAATTCGCGATGCTGGGCTTTCCTAGTCTGTTGAGTGCACTCGATAGAACACGTATTGGTGCAGTGAGCACTCAAGCGGGCTCTTTTATTTGGGTAAGCGGTGGTGAAGACTGCTCTTTCGTAGGTGGTGCGTGTTTGATCCTCGCCACTCTCTGTAGTTTTGCAGTGTCACATATTGCCCAGTAGTGCGCCTCTTCTCTGAGGGGTTCGTATCGCAAGGGTTTGCTCGCTGTTCGCGCTTTCCGGTTTTGCGGCTGCTCGTTTGGCGTGTGAGCTCTGTTGCTCAGCTCTGGAGGTGGTACACAAGGGCACCCTCATAGCTGTGTCTCTCCGTTTGTGCAGTCGCCGCGTGTGCCCTACCGTGGCGCTGCCAGCCAGAACAGGTGGCGCGTGCCTCACGGGCAGTCACGCATTCGATAGAAAGGCCTGTACCGAGAGGAAGTGTTCTCAAGCAAGGCTCACATCGACGCGAATCGGATCGTACACAGCACACAAGCGGGCAGAGGTGCAGCGGACGGCAATGGCGCAAGCGGTGCCACATAACAGCCGGAGTCATGTTGAAGCCTTGCATGACCCCGTCGCACCGCATTTCGAGCTTGTCTCATACCCCCTCTCTGATAGCCAGGACGCTATCGAGGATGCCGATTGCCAGGGTGGCGTTTTGGCGGTGCTGCGCCGCAGTGGGCGGCTGGAGGTGCGCGACGCTGAGGAAGACCGGGTGCTGCTCCGCACAGTCGTGCGTAACCCTCACAAGGTCTTTGTGCATCCCCAGGGCACCTACGTTGTGGTCACTGCCTCTGACGGTGAGGTGAGCGTGCAGAACACGTTCGACGCACGCATGTGCGCCACCGCTCAGCTACAAGCGACGGACGTTCTCGGTACCGTTGTGCAAGGGTCTCAGGATGTCGTCGTCGGTGAGTGCGTGGGTTGGCTCCCACAGGACAGCTATGGGGTAGCACCCGCCGACTACCCGGAAGCGTCGGCAGCCCGTGCCATCTCTGCTTCCGCGACGCAAGGCTCGTCAACAGCTGGCGCGGCCGAGTGGAGCTACTTGATGGGGGTGAACAAGGGCAGTGCCATCTTTGCTCTGCATGTGTGGGTCAGCAGCAGTAGCCCCAACCGGCTGAAGATGCGAGCTGTGCTGGCTTGGTCGCTGCCGTCTCCAGCAAGCTGTGCCTTCCCGATCCGCTCCATCGCGTTCGCGGCGACGGGGGCCGGCGGCTGCGTTCTTCTTATTTCGACAACCATCAATCTGCACGAAGCACACAGCAGCAGCATTGCCGCTCCGGCGCCTTTGTTTCACGCACTCCGTTCGGGCACCGTCAAGCTGCGCACGCAGACGGTGCCCCTGTACGCAGGCTCCGCCTCGGCGCCGGTGGCGAACGGGCGGGTGCTTCTCTACCGTGGTTCGTATGCCGCCGCGCCGCAGTCGTACGTGTGGAATAGCGCCGCTGGTGTTGTTCATGGACTGTTTGACCGCGACGTCTCGACTGACATGGTAGACGAAAACGAGCGGCTGCTCTTTCGAACTTCGTCCGTCCCCGAGACATCCGTGCCCTCCGTGGGTGAGGCGGGGGCGCGCGTGAATGAGCAGTCGTTCTCGCTCGCTAAAGTCGCAGACAGCACGGACGCGGCCGGGGCTGGAGTGGACAGGGCCGCGCTGCCGCCGTCGGCCGTCCCCATCGCAGTGGCCCCGACAGCGTTTCACATGATTGTACTCTACCCGCAGCGGTGCATCGTGCTACACCAACCTCCGGGAGCGTCGTGGCGCAGTCCTGCCGATTGCGGCGGCGCGGTGGAGCGCTTCACACCGCCGCTGCCTGCTGAAGTGGCACAGCGGATCCGCTTCGACCCGTTCCGGGCATCGCCGCCGCCGTCCTCTGAGCTGTGCGGCGTCATCCACGACGCCGAGGCGCGCCGATTTTTCCTCTTCAGCCGCACGCATCTCTGGGAAGTTCTCATCGAGGACGAGGCGCACCAGCAGTGGCGCCTCTTTCTCGAGCGCGGACGTGATGCGCAGGTGTCCTTGGCGGTGCGCAAGCGCTACATGGATGCGGCGTGCCGCCTTGCCTTCTACTCGGACACTCAGCGCAACCTCTGTCTGTTTCACTGCGGCCAGTTCTTCCTCGACTGCGGAGCCACTCGCCACGCGATTGCCCAGTTCGCCAAGTGTGACTGGTTCGAGGACATCTACGCGCTGTTGACGACATACCGGAACACGAACGTGCGCACCGCGTTTGTGGAGGCTCGCTTCCAGTTTCTGCTGTCGCATCTCGCTTCGCTGGACGACTGGGCGCCGCAGCTGACGAGCATGTTTGTGATTCTCATGCTCGCGAAACTCGACCAGATCGCGCGCACTGCCCCAGCGTCCGCAGCCGCTGAGGCGGATTTTCACAAGTTCCTGCTGAGCACAGTGGAGCAGTGCGGCGTCTTCCTGAAGGAGAAGGCGGTGTATGAGCTGGTGTTGCGCCTGCTGGAGGAACAGGGCCGGCCCGAGAGCGCGTTGATATTCGCTAAGGCAATGCAACACACACGCTACGTTGTCGCTTCCCACATCGTTCAGCAGCAGTTTGACGAGGCTGTCAAGGCCCTCGGCGCGTGTCACGGCTCTGTTGCCCGTTTGCAGCCCTGGTATGAGTTTACGTCCGTACTGATCCAGCATCGACCGGTGGCCCTGACGACGGCGCTGCTGCGTGCGCTCACTAAGGAAGCGCGGGCGGGCCGGGTGCTTCCTCTGCAGATGGAGCGGCTAATGCCGTCGTTTGTGCGCTATGATGTCTCCATGAACGAGGTGGCCGACAACACGGAGCATCAGGTGGTGGTGCTGCTCGATCAGTGCATTCACCGTTACGACTGCTCTTCGGGTGCAGTGCATAACTACTACGTCCGCCTGCTTGCGCAGACGCACGATGCCGTTCGCCTCGACGACTTTATCAGCACCTCACTCTTCGTTGACACGGGGTACGCACTGCGCATGTGCCTGAAGCACGGCTGCACGACCGCTGCAGTGGCCCTATACAAGCACATGCATCTCTACCGCGACGCCGTCACTACCGCCCTGTACGCGCCTCACGAACGGCGCAACGGCGGCAGCGGCAGCGCTGACGAGGACGCGAGCGTGGCCGCGCGGTCAGAGGACAAGGATGTGCTGCCGGGGCTTGTCGCCGCCGAAGACACGCTGCGCGGACTTGTCGGGAAAGTCGGCAACGACGAGCTTCGCCAACTGTGGATGCTTACTGCGGAGCAGGCGCTCGCCAGCCATAACGTTGCAGCGGCCCTCGCGGTCGTGCAGGAATCCGGCGGCGTTCTCCGCACTGAGGATGTCCTCCGTAAGATCGAGGACGTGAATCTCATCGACGATTTTCGGGACGTCATCTGCGAGTACTTCGACGCCTACGCGGATCAGAAGCGGCAACTTAGCCGAACGCAGGACGAGGTGTACCAGACCGCCGAGGACGTGAAGAAGGACCTGCGGCAGGCGCGCGAACAGTTTGGATATATCACGGCGAGCCAGCGCTGCCCACTCTGCCACCGCACACTGCTGCAGAGCAGCACGCCGTACTTTGTGTACCCCAACTGCGGTCACGTCGTGCACGAGGCCTGCGCTGTGTCGCGGCTGGAGTCTATGGGTGGCCTCGAGAGGTTCCTGGCTGACGAGGGCATTGCGCCGCACGTACTCGACGGCATCAGCGACGTTCACCAGCTCGCGCAGCAGGACTGTGTGCTGTGCGGCGAGGCTGTGGTTGTGGAGGTCGACATCCCGTTGTTTCGCAAGGACGCTTCTTGGGATTTATAGTCGATCAAATTTTTTTCCGCCCTTCGCCGCGTGCGGGGCGGCTTTTTGCGGGCCCCGCGCGCCCTTTTTTTCGCCTCCGGGTGCTTCGCGTGCGCTGCGTTCCCCCGCCGCCCCCCACCCCCACCCGGCCCTTGGGCACCCCTCTCCCGCCGCTCGCTTCTTTTGCCACCCACCCTCCCCCCCGACCCTGCCCGCGGCCTCCCAGGCCCACCACCGGGCGGCAGAGTCAGCCCCAGAGGGGGCCCTTTCCGCCCCAACGCACACGCGGCTGGACAGCCGACGGCAGCCCGCACACGCGCCCGTGCCACGCACGTCAGCCGAAAGGTGATTTGCATGTGTATCTTCTCATGCGCCAGTCAAACTGTTTGGACCAACACAGATGAGTGCATCATTCAGCGGCACACGCACACGCACACGCACAGACACGAGAGCTGCCTGCAGCGGCTGACAGTAGTTCTAGCGGGAATATACACGGGCAGGGAGAGGGATTGCTGACCCTCACGCCCAGGGAATGCCGCGGCTCATGCTACTTGAGGAGGTTTTGTAGTACAGGAATGCAGCTCGTTGTTGCTGGACCGGTAGTGGGACGCCCACCCCTTCCATTACGAGCACCACCGCTTTGATGCAGTGGTCGGATGAGGTGCACATGCGCGATGGTGTCGTCAGGGAAACAGAAAAGATGGAGTGAAAGTTGCGAATAATAGCTGAAAATGCGAATGCTACGCAGGTCTTTGCAATTTCAGCTGTAACGCTGCACTCCCGGACGACGAGGGGTGGGGTGGAGGTTGCGCCACTCAGTGCGTCGTGTCGCAGGGCCCAGCACGCACCCCACTCTGTGTGTGTGTGTGTGGCTGTGGGGAAGCGAGCCAGCCCCCCAACCCCTATACCCCTGCCAAGTGCCCCAGCCACCTCGGGTGGTGGCGGGGCCCAGCACCGACGACGTAGGGGAGGTCAGAGCGATGTATCGCTGCTGATGTCGCTGGTGAGGTTGTGGAGGGCGTGGCGCCGGAGCGGCCAGCGTGGCTCGAACACATCTCCCCCCTCTCCCTCCCCCTCCGGGGCCCTCACTCTGCCCAGCGGTGCAGGGAGCCTGCGCCACTCTCAAGGAGGGTGCGGCTGTGTAGCGCTTGGGACGGAGGCCGTACCCAGGTGACTGTGTTGGCGCAGTGCTGTACCGCGTATGCCTACCGCTGCCTCGCGCCAGGCCATGTGGGCCGGTGTGACGGGGCCGGCTGGAGGGGCGTGGAGTGGCGTGCAGCTCGCGTTGCACCGGCAGAACACGGGATATATGTTAAAGCATAGGAAGCAAAGTACCTAATCGATAGCGGAGCAGCACAGAGTTTTACAGCAGGGTGGCGAGGATGAGGATGATGACGACGAGTAGGACCGAGGGCAGATGTGCCTTCAGGAAGCGGCTAAAGCTGATGTAGCGACCATGCCTCATCATCCCAATCGCGATACTCACGATCCCCATGTGCTGCTTCTTGAGCTGCTGCTCGTTCATCGACGCCGCCACGAAAGAGTGGCAGTTGTTCGTGAAAAAGTTGTACACCTCAGTCTGGCGGAAATGGCTGATGGTGGACATGAGGGCTGCATCGTACGCGGCCACCTCACGCTTCACTGCCTCCTCCCTCTCTGCCGAGTTATGCTGATCGGCGTTGTAGAAGGACGGGATGTAGTCGCGGGAGACGTCCCAGTACTTGACGGGGTTGCCGAACAGCATGCGGTCTTGCCCAATTCGGTATGCCCCTTGGAAGTCATAGATGCGGCCCTGGCTGTCGCATACGGCGGTGTGACCCACGAACGGCAGAATCCACGACAGAACCGGAATAGGCGACCAAACAATGCAGAACGGGTAGTGCTCACGCACCGGGTCGATGGCTGGTGGCAGTTGCACGGGCGTGTCTGCCTTGAATTTTGTACGCGATTCCATTGGTGGATTCAATCGTGTCTCGTGATGGGAACTCTTCGGTGCAGCAATGCGGCAGACGAGTTGTTCAGGGCAAAAAAAAACGACGACAGGACAGCGGGAGAGCTTGTGCGCACGTCTGTGAAGCAGAAGGGAAAAGAAATATGCAGAAAAGAGGCGACACACGTCGACGAATGGACGAGGTGGGTGCGGGGAGGGGGAGGGGAACACCGCCGCCGAGCACAGCGCTGAGGAAAAAGCTGCATCGAACAGGCATGGAGCACAGAGGAGTGGCAACAGCAAGAGTGGCGGAGAGAGGACAAGGGACAAGGAGGCTCGACCGTTACTCACGAGTGGCATGGAAGGGTTCGCATCGACAGCGGAGGAGGCAGTGTGTTGAACTCTGTCAAAGAGAGACCGAAGCAGCTTGCACAGTTCCGTGTGGTGTGCCGTGCAACAAGTTGGCACCAGCGGTCATGCGTGGAGGCGGTGTGGTTCACGGACAGGCATTCGCAAACTAACGCGCGACACCGAGGGGAGGAAGAGACGCCTACCGACGACACACGAACATACCGATTCAGCAGATGCACATCTAGTATCCAGCAAAGGGAAAGAGGGAGCTGTAGGCGCACCGCCAGAGGAAAATAACGCACGATCGCGACGTGGCAGCCGACACCGCGCGCACAAAACAAGATGGATGCGACGCGTCAGACGGGCAACACAGACATGACCGTGAACATGAGAGCACATCAGCACACGCACTTACGCGGACACACACTGCCTCATTGTACACATAGCCTCGCGTTCGTGCTGCGAGGAAGCAAGCGAGTGCTAGGAGGATGTACATGTCAACGACTAGCGTCACAAGGAGCAGGAGCCCCCGACAATCACGCAGAATGCGCCAGATGCTGAAATGTAGCCGCTGAAGATTGCCATGCTCACACCCCACACGCAGTTGCTCCTAGCACCTTCGCGATGTGCCCCATCCTGTTGCGCGTTGAGCGTGGCGGCAAGAAAGATGTAGCAATCGTTTGCTAGGCGCCGATACACGTGAAGCTGTGCAACGTGAGTGGCCACCTCAAGAGCAGCGTCGTAAGCCTAGACCTCGCGCTGCGCCGCATCGGTGCCAGTGGGTCGGTTTTGGACGCCGTCTTCGTAGAGCGACGGGACACACACGCGTGAGATAACCAAGTACTTGACCGGGTTAGCGCACATGATGTCGACCTCCCTTCCCATCTTGAAAATGACTTGGAAGAAGTCGTGAGTGCGGCCTTGGCTGTCACAGATGCTGCACTATGCTCCATATCAACGACACGTCACGAAACACGACGAAGAGAGGGGCGTTCAGACCCCCCCCCCCAAAAAAAAGGGGCGGTGCATATGCCTGCAATCGATGACCGGGGAGAAGGGAGTGGGGGGAGGTGAGCGGTGGAGCTGGGCGTGCATGCCACAGCCAATTCCATCGCTGTCAGAAGCCAAAATGCGAACCGTATCGGTGGCGCAGGCAGACGCGTGCCTTACGCACACCCAGGAGAGAAACGAAGCAGAAACGGATGCATGCCGTCGACGAAGCCGGTCGAAGACAGGCGGCGAAACCAGCGGTGGGGAGGGTGGCGCGTGCAGGAGGCTAGCAAGAAACCAAAAACCATACGTAAGGAGCAGATAGCAGGAGGTGGTGCCGACACATAAGAAGTCGTGAAAGAGGAGCCAAAGGGTGGGAGTGGTGAGGCGCGAATGAAGCGAAGAAGGGGTTCGAAGCGCAACAGCATAGAGGATGTTCCGTACTTTCATGGACCTGCTGGGGGTGGGGGGGGGTACTCACCGCGTGCCAGCGGTAGAGCGGGACACGTATGTGCGTCCCTCCCCCCACTGCGACCATGACGCCGACATACTCTTTCATGTGGTGCTTCAAGCAAGACATCAGAGAAAAACAAAGGTGGAGGCAGCAGCGAGGAGGTACATCGCTGGTGGTTGTTGTAGTGGGGGAGGGGTGCCCACTCCCAGACACACATATATGGAGACGCATAAATCGCCCCATCCCCTCCGCTGGCCTACCTCTTCGCTGTCTCGCTGGACAGAGGTGGGAGGTGGGGCCGCTTTTCGACCACACCGCTTTCCTGGTCTTCCTTCAGCTGCCGCACACTGGTAAGCGGGAACAGCCGATCTGGGACGCCGTTGAAGTAGCCATCCATCCAGAGCATAAACCGCGCCGCGTAGCTTGCTGGATCGATGATGGTTGGGTCACGGCGGGTGTAGCCGAGCATTGTGTCTAGGCTGGACTTCATCTTCGACTCGAGCACCTTAGCGGATGAGTACGGGTGCAAAAAGTCGATCATGCCCACGCACACGCTGCCGTCGCCGACAGAGACCATGAGCGAGTAGTCCATGATGCCGCTGTCAGCCAGCAGCGCGGTGTCGCGGGAGAGGTGGTCCATCAATAGACTCTTCGCCTCCGGCGTGCAAAAGAAGAAGTTGCCCAGCCGTAGACGCTCTTGAACAAGGTCGACGTCAAGGCGCACCGCAGCCGTCTGCTCTGTCGTGCGGTTGCGCTGGCTGCCCTTCAGGTCCCACTTCTCCCGCACTGGTCGCTGAAAAAGAAGCTGCTCGACCACCATGAAGCAGTGCGTTCCGTCCGTGAGGAGGCCCCACAGCTGCGGTGTGGTGTCGCCAAGCCCTGCGCCGGAGGACGTGGCGGGCGACGCCGAAGCTCTGCCGCGCGAACCTTGCACGTGAACGGTGTAGAGGCCCATTATCTTTCCCAGCGTTGACTGCGCCTCAAACAGGTGCGCGCAGGTCTCACCGTCAGACGGCTGCGGCTGCTGCGCCCGCTGCAACGACGTGTAGTGCTCTTCCATCCTTGCAAAGTAGCGGGGTGCCCACTCTCGGAAGTGGCGCAGCTCCATCGGTTTCACGGACTTGATGAGAAAGCGTCCGTCCTGCGTCACAAAGAATCTCGAATGCGACTTGCCGCCGTCGGTGCTGAAGGGCCGACACCGCACCAGCGCTGCACAGATGTCAAAGGGAGCGCCGTCCGTGTAGAGCACGTGCAGGGCTGCAAAGCTGAGGGGGAAGAGCACGTCCACGGTGATGGTGGGCTCCGCGTTGCCAGTGCCACCACCGATCATGCTGGCCACACTCGCGGCACCGCTGAGCGTCGCCACCGCCCCACCTGCGAGCCCAGCAGGTCCGCCGACGCCGAGGTGCACCACCGACTGATACCCAGAGAGCGTGCACTTCAGCGACGTGGGCGATGCCGCATCTGCTCTGCCGCTATGGCGAAGCACCGCGAGCGCCTCTGCTGGTGACAGCTGGCTTACCATCGACAGCAGTGGCGGCTGTCCCGATCGCGTGGCCGGGCTCATGTCCGGCGACGATGCAGTGTGTGTGCATTCCACAGCAAAGGCTATATGGGGTGTGGCCGATGCCGCCGCTGCTGCTTCGCTGCCGACAGGCTTCTTCAGTTCAAACTCCCTGCCGGCAGCTGAACCCTTTGTGATCAATGGTGTGCAAGGCGTGCTGGGTGGAAGGGGCCGATAGAGGTGAAGCAGGGCTGCGGCGAGGATGCTCGATGGCTCCGCCAGGCGAATCCACTGCGCACGCTCCTTGTGATACAGGCATCCGTCCAGCTGACGAAGGCAAGAAGGGTATTCAGGCGCGGTAGCCGCGGCAGCGTCTGCTGGGGTAGTGGCGGCACTCTTCGTGGTGGCCCTCCGCTGCGCCACGTGCCAGCCGCGATACGCGGCCAACAGCGCGGGGAGCAGGTGACTGCGCATATTGGCAAGAAGAAGCACCACATCCGGATGCCCACGCT
Organism: Leishmania donovani; assembly: GCF_000227135.1. Classification (NCBI taxonomy): domain Eukaryota; phylum Euglenozoa; class Kinetoplastea; order Trypanosomatida; family Trypanosomatidae; genus Leishmania; species Leishmania donovani. The sequence continues at coordinate 300,474 of NC_018254.1, read as the reverse complement.
GGCGTGCATCTTGAAGGACTGAGAGCGCGTGCTGTATGTCTTCCGACAGCTGGTGCAAGTCCCTCGTGGAGCGCTCCAGAGTGGGCATCGAAGACGGCCCGGCGGCGGCGGCTGCCTTTCCTTCCGCGTCTTCTGGAACGTGTGTAGTGTTTACCGGGGACGCTGCAGCCGGCACACCTGCCTTGGCGTTCTCCACCTGCTCCATCCGATCCAAGGAGGCGCGGGTCACCTGCTGCAGCTCGGCGAGAAGACCCTCCATTTCCTCGGCGTCGTCTCCGGCGTAGAGACAATCGACGATGCTCATCGCATCCTCCTCAGAAGAACCCTCTGCCTGTGGTGCGGGAGCGGCGCGCGGCATCACGGTTCGCGGGTACTCGATGCGAAACAGAGGCACCGCCTCTACCAGGAATGTCACGGTATTAGCGTAGGCGGAGACATTGGTAGCACCGGGTTGCTGCCGCTGCGCAGCCATCCCTAGGGAATGGAACTGGAAGTGCAACTGCACACTCGGCTGCGCAAATTGCCTCGAGAGCGCGGGTATCCAGCCGTATACCACCCACTCCAGGAAGGCGGCGGTGGAGAGGTTGAGGAGATGCGGCTCGCAGACCTCCACCACAGCGTCGACCGGGGCGGCAGCCACGACCACCGCATCCGCCGCCGCTACCCCTGCATCCTCGTCCGCCATGCGGATTCGAAGAGAAAAGTATCCTTTCAGGTGCGCAACAAAGGCGGCTAATGCATGAGCGTCCAGCGGCTCCGCCGCGGCCAGCGCCCTCGCAGCGCTCTGCCGCGATGCAACCTTGTGAAACGCCAGCATCTGCGCAGCACCCAAGACGCCCGCGAGACCGCTCTCAGTGAGTATGGCTGCTGCAGAGGGGAGAAGTGCACTGGTCGACGTGATCACCTTCACTCGATGCGCGCCGTGCAAGTAGAGCACCTGCGACTCCATGCCGGCGCAGCGGTTCACCAGAAAGTGAAAGAGGCTCTCGTCTCCGGAACCGTAGAAGGTCAAGGCGGATTTCTGCTGCACCACCGCGTAGGCATTCGTCGCTGGCGCCTCAGCGCGTCCGAGAGGCGGGCTTAGCAGCGAAGCGCTGGGTGACGCTGATGCAGCGCCGCTGGCAGGTAAGTCGAGGTGTGAGCCACCTTGGAAAAGCGTGAGCGAGCCACGAGAGGCGCCGCGCTCGAGGGACAGCTCGGTGCTCCGCGACTTGGCCAGTGTGCTCACGGCGGCACCTCCGCCACCGCCGCCGGATCCCCCCTCGAATAGCTCATCCATGTGCACAATGTTCACCACGATGTTGTCCTTCAGGGCAGACAGCGCAGCGGGACTCGCGGCGTCGCGGCACGCGGACTGTACCGACGACGGGAAGTGGCATCCGAGATTCATTGTGATGGCGGCGGCGGCGGCTTCCTCTGCGGTCGGCGCTGCACCACTCACGGAAACAGGCAGGCCTTTGCGTACAAGTGCAGCGGCGCCGTGCGCCTGCAGAGCCAGATGATAGGCAACGACAACTGCCTCCCTTACCACCTTCTCCATTGTTTCCCACTGCTGCTCGCCGTCGCTGCTGTCGTGCGCAACGACGCCCCCGCTCGGACAACCGCCGCGGAGGACGAGGGTGTGGAACGACAGCGCGTCGAAGCCGCGGAAGCCGCAACAGTGCACTTCCTCTGCCAACTCGAGCACCTCGAAGCGGGTGCAGTGACCCAGCGGCGCTGTGGTGGCCAAGTCGCCAACGCCAACGTACTGAAGGTCAGCGATGATGTCAGCACGCAAGCACCATGATAGCTGGACGAGAAAGTCACGACCAACGTCCAGCACGAGGCGCATCTGGCCCTCCTCCTCGATGCGCGCGCGCAGGTAATGGTGCATGCCGCCCTCGACAACAATCACGTCGGGGTGCCACATCACCAGCCGCTGGAACAACTTGTCCAGGTAGCCGCTGTAAGAACGCACATATTCAACGAGGTCTTCGGCCGGCTGCACTGGGTAGGAGAGGTGCCCCGCGAGCAGCAGCACGCGCGGATGGTCGCACGGGCTCATGACTCGCTTCGAAGGCAGACGTCGACGGTTTACCAGGCCCGGGTACACGATACACTGTGCCGGCTGCGCGGGGTCCAGGATGAAGAAGCTGGACAAGTGGTCCAAAATATTGGCGTCGAGGGCGACAACAGTGTGGCACACGATGTGCCAGGCAACATCAGCGAGGTGGCAACACAGTCGCGGTCCGCCAAGGTTAGGGAAATAAGATTGAAGCATGTGCTGAATACGCGCCTCGAGGTGGGTCGTGCATGCAGCGCCGAAGTCGTCCAGGAATCCGCGCGGCGGCGCCGGAGCGGCAGCAACAGGGACGACGGCTGCGCTCCCCATCACGCCACCATTGGGGTCCGATGGTGACTGCGTCACATCTTCTTCCAGGAAGAAGCGCGCGTGAAAGTCGGCGTGGCCGCTCAGCGTCCGCACAAGTGCTCCGGCACTCTCCAACGTAGATGCGCACGGGCCTGTCCGCTGCACCGGGAAGGTGCGCGCTTCCTTGTTGGTCAGAGCCTCTTGATGAGCTTTCCACCACTGCGTCATGACCGACGGCGGTGGACGCCGAACGCGGCCGATGGAGTACGTGACCTCGCGCTCCTCTGCTGTCTCCGCATGCCTTGCTGTGCCTTCCAGCAACTCGGGGGCCACCATGTAAGGGGGGCCTTCGGCTTCCGACTGACGCGCCGCTTCGAAGGATGGCGGGGTACGCCGTGGGGCGGGCGATGGCGCCCCTTCAGGAAGACCCCTCCCGCTGAGTCGCATTGGCGTATTCAGCTGCGATAGCGGCGGGCACGGTAGTGACACACTCCGCATAAGGGGCGACGGCATCATCGGCCCCAATGGGGCGGTGCTGTGGACTGGAAGCGAAGAGGGTTCAAACTCGTCATGCGACACCGAGGCTTCGCGCGCAGCGTTCTCTGCAATGGTGGCAGCGCAGCGACAGCACAGACGCATAGAAAGCTCCGCTGCGGCGGCGGTAGCGCCCGCCGCAGCAGCAGCCCCGTCGCGGCTACTGCCGACAACTTCAGTTTTCTCAGTAGTCTTCCGCGCTTGGGCTGATGTCGGCGTGCTAAGCGGCGTAGCCGGCGACGGCGAAAACCACTGGTAGACGCTGAAGACGATGTTTTGTGGTGTGGAGGCTGCTGTTGGTAGAGGGTTGAGGCACTCGTAGCAGAATACCTGACCACACCTGCGGCAGTGGTGGCGACGGCGAAAGACCGTGAACTTCTTGCCACACCCGCGACATCGCAGTGCATACTTGTCCTCCACCCATAGAGAGCGATCTGTTGGCATCTTCGACTCAGGGGAGACGAGGACGGGTGGTGGTGGGGGTGGCGGAGGAGAGGTACACGGGAATATAGCGGTGGCTGCTGTGGTGGGGATGCTACCTCTGCAAAGTATCCGAATCGATCCTCTCCCACGGGAGAGAACAAACACCAGCGCACACAAACCCTAGTGGACAGGCAGCAGCGACGGTGCCAAAGAAATGCGTCTCGTCGGAGGAGAGGGGGACGTGTGTGGGACGCGGAAGTCTCATGAACCATCCATTGTGTGGTGCACCTGTCTTTGGACGATGGGAGCGCGCGATGACGATAAGCTGCGAGTGAACACTCAGCGGGGTGCATGCGTACGTGCACACCCTGCTAAAGCGGAGAGAAGAAAGAGAGAGAGTGACGGAGGGGAGAGGGAGGGGGCTCTCTTGCACGAACCGGAGCCTACGAGAGCGTGGCCATTCAGAACACTTGTCCACTATTCCTACGCTCGCAGAGCAGGGGTGGGGTGGGGTGGGGCGCGGCGCGGTGGGGCGAAGAGGTTCCAGGCCACTGTAGACATCGGCATCCGAATGGCCTGTGAAAACAGAAGAACTTGAGCAAGCATACGGCGGTGGCGGTGTTTGCGCATTCGGGTAGGGCAATGTTTTCCTACGAATGAGCTACCGGGGATGGGGCGGGGAGAAGAGAGCGCCATCCTTGACGGCAAGCACCCTTCTCCATGCCTCTCTTTCTTCTGAACAGTGAGAGTTCTCTGCAATGCTCGCCGGTTTGTGTGTAGAAAGCCGCCCAACACCTTGACCAACCGTCCGTCCACCCTCCGCCGACGGCTTTCCATGTCTCGGCTTCTGTCCTCGTTTTCTGTCTTTTACAGCCTTCATTATCGCCTGTGTGCGTCGGCACTGTCACATTGCAGTCCACAGGAGTCTTCTGTAATTACGTGGAAAAGGAAACACAAGAGTCGAGAGGGAAACACGGCCAAAGGACGGAATCAACACCGCGACAAGCGCCATCCCAGTCATAGCAATCTCCACCGCTCCCTTCCTCCGGGGCCCGCTCGAGCCGTCAGTTCTCTTCGTCCCACTTCCCCTCCGCCTTGAAGAGAACTCACAGGACCACGGCGTTGCACTGTTGTGTACGCCTATGCCTGGGCCCGATAACACGTACGCGCAACATACGCGTCGAAGGAAGAAGAGTGAAGGACCCCGGCAGAGGGGGGTGGGGAGGGGGAGGGGGAGGCATCAAAAAACAACAACCGCAACAACGCCCATAATGTAGTGCCACCGTCCGAGATGACGCACGCGCGCACAACGCACCAACGTTTAAACAGATGAGACCAGAGAGAGAGACGTTCAGTACGACGTCGTTTTCGCTTGAACCGTTCGAATATTACATGAGGAGGGAAGAAGAAGAGAGGGAGAGAGGGGCTTCACATCGATCCGCGAGCCAGGGAAGCAAGCTCGGGGAGGATCGTCGTGCGTGCTGGCGCGCCTAATCATGGCAATTGTGTTGACACGGGATGGGGTCCGGTCACACTCATTTTGCGACGAGGGGGTACAAGAGCACCGCCTGAGAACAACAAAGATCGCTCAGAAGATGTCCACGGGGATGGCAGAAGAAAGCACCGGCGACATCAATGCATCGTCCATCCGCTTCGCTCCCTTTAAGCAGCACAACAAAATACAACAACATATCCAAAGACATATGCCCCTCTCCCAGCGCCCATGCGCCAAACACGTCACAGATCGACGTAAAAGCAAACGTCGGCAGCATGATGTGTGTGGGTGTGCGTTGAAGGGTAAGGGGTACGGGGTGGGGTGTGGGATGGGCAACAGGGGCACGCCGACCTCTCTCTTTTCCTGTGTGCCTGTGTGGGTGCGTTCCAGCTTCACCGCCAGCACACGGAGAGTGCTCCCCTTCCCCCACCCCTTACCTTTCAACGAGAACGGACAAAGACGAGGACAGCCAAGCAGACGGCACACAAGAACAAAAAAGTAGCACCCTTACTCTCACACGCAGACGCACGTTGAATTGTTCATGAAATATGCGTGAGAAAAAAAGGTGTCGGTGGTGGGGAGGGGGAAGGGTGCACACCCAAAAAGAAACGTGGAACCCGTCAACAGGCGAGCGACCACATCATCAAGGGGAGAGAGGAGCGGGGAGGGCCGAAAACAACAAGCACATGCGAAAGAAGCACGCAGAGGCATGGCGGAGTTGGCAGAGTGTGGGTGGGGGCTGATACCGGAAAGGGAGCAAAGAGAGACGCCCGCACCGAAGCCAAAGAGGGGAGTCGCCAGCAAGATGAAGCGCCGTCACGCGTGAGCGCTCTCACACGCTTCATGCGAGGGTTTCCGCGATAAGCTTCTTCTCCTCCGCCACGTGCACGGAGCCGTAGCCCGTGGACGGCGAAGCTGCAGACGGGCGGCTCACGACGTTAATGCGCTTCTGCTTGAGGCCGAGATGGTGCATCAGGCTGTTCATGCGGGGCCGCATGTGCGTCCACATGCCCATGTTGCGTGGCTCCTCCTGCAGCCACACAAACTCCGTGTTGAGGTTACGCTGCGCGTACTTCTCCATCACATCCGCCACCTGTTCCCACGGGAACGGAGCCAGCTGCTCGACTGTGACGAGGACGACGTCGTCGTGCACGCCTGGCGTCTCCTTCTGCCTGGCGGCCTTTGCATCATTCACAATGCTCTCGATTTGGCCAGAGCAGAACACGACCTTGCGGGCCACCGTGTCCTTGGCGCGTGCGGTGTCAATGACCGCCTTGAAACTGGTCCCCTGAGTCATGTCGGACAGCTTTGATAGGTTCGGCGCACGCAGGCGCGCCTTCGAGAAGAAATTGATGAGCGGCTTCGCAAATTCGCGGAGTCCTTGGCGGCGCAGAAGATGAAAGTAGTTCGCCGGAGTGCTGGGGTAGGTCACCTGCCAGTTGTGGCGACGGATGCGGATTTCGAGCGCCTGGTCGTTGGGGAAGTGGCGAAAGTCCGATGGCACTCGGTCGCCGTCGTCGCTCAGCTGCAGGAAGCGTTCCACGCGAGCAGAGCTGTGCTCGGGGCCGGCGCCCGAGTAGCCGTGCGGCAGCGACAGGACGAGGCTACTGTGCTCATTCCACTTCTCCTCGCAGCAGCTGAGGAACTGGTCGAAGATCACCTGTGCACCGTTAGCGAAGTCGCCGAACTGGGCCTCCCAAATGGTGATGGAGCGGGTGTTCTCCATGTTGTACCCCATCTCAAAGCCGCAGACGCCGAGCTCAGAGAGGGAGCTGTTGGAGATTGTGATGAGGGCCTGCGAAGGCGACAGCGTCTTCACCGGGAAGTACTTGAGGTTCGTCTTCATGTCCGTAATGCCGGCGTGGCGCTGGGTGAAGGTGCCGCGCTCGACATCCTCGCCAGTCAGCCGGATCGGCACCCCTTGCATTGAGAGTGTCGCCAACGCCATGAGCTCTGCCTGACACCACTCGATTGCGTCCCCCTGCTCCGTGCCCTTCTTGCGCGCCGCGTACGTCCGTTCCACCACCGGGTGCGGCTTCTGCATCTCCTTCGGGATCGACGCCAGGCGCAAGCCGGCCATGCGTAGCGTCTGAGTCTCGACGCCGGTGTCCACCGCCGAAACCGGCGGCGGCACACGTGTGGCAGCGATCTTCGCGTACGACAAATCGGCCGAGGTGTTCTCGCTCTCGGGGTCAAACACGGGCATGACTTTCACGAAGTTCTGTGCGCTGTTCATGCGGTCGTACGCCTGGCGCAGGACGCCCTCCCATTCCTTGTCCTTCGCTTTGGCCTCCTCTGCCGTCAGCACGCCGTCCCTGATGAGGGTCTTGGTGTAAATGTCTACGACGCTGGGGTGCTGGCGAATCTGGTTGTACAGCTGCGGCTGGGTAAAGTCGGGCAGGTCGGTTTCGTTGTGTCCGTAGCGGCGGTAGCAGACGAGGTCGATGATGATGTCGTGGTGGAACTGCTGGCGGAAGCGTGCGGCAATCTTGGCCGCCTTCACGCACGCGTCCACGTCATCACCGTTGACGTGCATCACGGGGGCGTTGTTCACCTTTGACAGGTCGGTGCAGTAGGCGCTGGCGCGCGAGTCCTTCGGGTTGGTGGTGAATCCAATCTGGTTGTTGATGACCAAATGCAGCGTGCCACCGACGTGGAAGTTTTCTAGCTCGCAGAAGCCCATCGTCTCGTAGCACGACCCTTGACCCGCGAATGCGGCGTCGCCGTGGATGAGGATCGGCAGCACCGCCGTGCACTCCACGTCGTTCGTGTAGATTTGCCGCGCACGCGCCTTACCCAGCACCAGCGGGTTTACGGCTTCGAGATGGGAGGGGTTCGGCAGCAGGTCCAGCTCGATGGACTTGTTGTTTGGCAGTTTCACGTGCTTGCGCTTGCCGAGATGGTACTCGACGTCGCCGGTGAGGTGCGCATCCTCGATCGCCACGCGGCCTTCGAACTCGTTGAGGATGGCGCGCAGGGACTTGCGCAGCACGTTCGCCAGGACATTCAGGCGGCCGCGGTGTGCCATGCCGATGATCGCGCTCTGCACGCCGAGGTCGCTCGACGTGAGGATGGCGGCCTTCAAGGCCGGAATGAGCGCCTCGCCGCCGTCGAGGCCGAAGCGATGCTTTGTGGCGTACTTCAACTGCAGAAACTTCTCGAAGCCACAGGCCTTCACGACGTCGTTGTAGTAAAGCCTACGCTCCTCGGCTGGCAAGGGCTGCAGGGAGTCCATGACCTCCTGCCGGAACCAGTTGCGCAGCTCGAAGAAGCCCGACGACATGAACTCGAACCCGATCGGTCCACAGTAGAGCCGGCGGAGTTGATCGATAATCTGCTGCAGCGTCATGGCAGTGCCACCGCTGACAAAGGTCGCCTCGTGGCTGGCGCCAAAAGTGACGTTGAAGACATGCGTCAGATCATCCTTGGTGAAGCCGAACTCCTCCGGCGCCAGTGTGCGAGATCCCAGGATACGATTATCGGCGTGGTAGCCGCTGAGCGGGTCCACGTTCGCCATATGGTGGCCAAACCGCTCGTATTCGCGGATCATCCACGAAAGGCGCATATTGTCGTGGCGCTGCTTTTCCGACAATGACTTGGCGTCTGTCGGGCGGCTGAACGTCGCCACAACCGGAGAATCGTCACTTCCGGACCGAATTGCCTCCAGCACGGGCACCCAGCTGGGATCGACAAGAGCGCTGTCAGCCTCGTACTGTCGCATGAGATCCTCCACGTAGTGCTGGTTCTCGGCGTTGACGAGCTGGTCATATGGGTTCGGCTTGCGGATCGTGCGGGCGTCCGTATAACTGCGCATCGCCGACGCGCGGACGGCGACGGCACCACTCAATGCGCGGCGCATCATTTTGTTTCGTTGAATAGCGAGACTGCACGGATCTGTGAGGAGGAATAGACGGACGGCAGGGGAAAACCAGCAGGGTTATATGCAACGAGAGAAAACACAGGAGCGTGTCAAGGAGAGGCGGCTGACGGGCGAGGGAGACAGCGATGCACGCTCTACAGGACAGGGGTCTGCAAAGCTGACGAGCGTCAGCTGCCGGCTACCCCGTGAACGAGCGACTCTCGACAGGGAACACGCCCCCCCCCCCACTGTGTCGTCGTGAGCGTGTGCCGAGAGAGTAGGGAGAATCTTCGGAATAGGGACAGGCGGTCTGGCACCCGTGCAGGCTGTGCTACTATATGTGCGTCTCTGTGTGGGTGCGGGCGCGAGTGTATGTAAGTGCGTTAGACTGGGAAGCAGGAGGGCACTTGGTGATCCACCACACGCAATCAAGAGAGGGGCGAAGCTCAATACAAACTAAAAATCAAGCACGCACACAGAGAGAGAGGCAAAAAAGAAAAACGCAGTGGCTGGCATTGCAGCGGGAAAGGGAGAGGAGGGACAATGGGAGCAATGACAGACAGAAAGTAATATGTGGAGGTGGTCGGAATAGTGCTGCAACCATGTGACGGTACGTAGATTGCTTTCCGCTTTTGCCTCAGCGTGTGCCCCTTGCTCTGCCCGTGCAACGCGAGCTGCACGCCACTCCACTCCCCTCCAGCCGGCCCCGTCACACCGGCCCACATGGCCTGGCGCGAGGCAGCGGTAGGCATACGCGGTACAGCACTGCGCCAACACAGTCACCTGGGGACGGCCTCCGTCCCAAGCGCTACACAGCCGCACCCTCCTTGAGAGTGGCGCAGGCTCCCTGCACCGCTGGGCAGAGTGAGGGCCCCGGAGGGGGAGGGAGAGGGGGGAGATGTGCTCGAGCCACGCTGGCCGCTCCGGCGCCACGCCCTCCACAACCTCACCAGCGACATCAGCAGCGATACATCGCTCTGACCTCCCCTACGTCGTCGGTGCTGGGCCCCGCCACCACCCGAGGTGGCTGGGGCACTTGGCAGGGGTTTAGGGGTTGGGGGGCTGGCTCGCTTCCCCACAGCCACACACACACACACACAGAGTGGTGTGCGTGCTGGGCCCTGCGACACGACGCACTGAGGGGTGCACCCTCCACCCCCCTCGTCGTCCGGGAGTGCAAAATGCAAGCAAACGAAAGCAGACATGGAGGTCACATCGTCTCTGTGTATTAGCTTCTCGCAGGGTTGCCGATGCCACAGAGACAAGTCCGCTTGACAGAAGCACGTCCCGGACGGTCTCCCCTCTTCCGCTTCCCACGCACACGCACCCACCTACAAGAAAAAAGGAGAGACACACGTGCTTCCTTCGTGAGCGCATGATCCTGAATGGAAACCCCGAGCATCGCTTTTGTGGGCGTGTGCTTTTCCCTGTGTGCCTTCGACGGAGAGGAGGGAAGGAAGTGTCGGCGCAAGAAGGCAGTCAGCGCCGCCTCTTCCTCTTCTTGGTCAAGAGCACCCCATTCCTCAAGGTGAGGTCAGTTCACTCGTATCTTCTTCCTAAAGAGATCGTGGAGCGCTTCGGCAGACCAGCCCGTGATGTGCATCGTCAAGTCATCCTTCGGGTCGCTACCAACGAGTACCACTTGCGGAAACATCATTGAGGATTTTTCCACAAACGAGATGTACTTAAAGTAGGGCTCTAAACGGCGCGTACGCTTGAAGATGGCGAGAGAGTTTATCTCCGACGGCGCAGTTGCACGGGCAATACCGCGGAGCTCGATGCGGGCGGACACGTAGGTGACATCATCAGCCGCGCCACCCTTGTCTGCTGTGCAGCAGCTTTCGCACTCTTTCCGCAGCTCGTCATTTTGCGTCACGAGGAGCAGCTTGGCGCACAGACGGCAGCTTACTACGTCCTTCTCGAACCCGAGACCAAGGCAATCTGCAACCGTCTCTGGCGCGGGCATCGATGGAAGTGCGATAACTACGCTCAGTAGAGCTGCTGCCAGGCACAGCAGCACAAACTTTGTAACGCGCATTCCGAAAAGGAAAAAAAAGCAGCTGATGAGTGCGAGGACGCAAAGGATGTAGGGGGCTGCGCGTGAGGAAGTGCAGATGGGGCGCTGTGGACTTTTCAGGATGGTGTAGCAGAGGAGCCGGAGGGTGGCGATGGGGGGGGGGTGGACGCACAGTCGGACAGAGGCCCACACCCTCCCTGCGCGTGCAACGCGGCACAGAAAAAGACCGTTCCCAAGATAGGTGGCCTGCACCTTACGGGACAGCGTGCGCGCACGTGCACACGCACACACGAAAGGCATCGACTGTAGATCAAAGCATGAGTCGCAAAACTGCCCCTAATGCGTTCCACGTCGACACAAATCATCACAGGAAAGAGTACGGAGGGTGTTGCTAGGGCAGGGGAAAGAGGAGGAGACGGATGGCGGAGCTGGAGTCACGCGAACGCCGCCGCGCAGCCCATTCCGCACCCCTCCCCCTCTCCACCCTGGAGAGCTTTTCTGTGACTTGTCCGCTGGCCTTATTCCGCTTTCCTCGTTGATGCTTTGCCACCGTAGAGCGGACAGAGAGATGCCCTATCATACATGAACTACCCGCGTATCCGCCGCAGCGCGATGAAGACGAGTGGCATACAGCCACAGCCACAGATACAAGAAAGATAGATGAGAAAGGGAGGGGGCGAGGGAGGAGGAGAGGAAGGAAATACAAAGGACTAGTGTCACGTGCACGCACGCCCCCCCCCTCTCTCCCTCTGTGCGTATGTATATAAGACGGTACGACCCTTGCCCTCATCCCCTCTCCCTTGGCCTGTCGATGAAGAGGTGAGGGGGTGTCATCGAAGAAGGCTATCGCCATTGCTGGACGACGAGCGACCCTAACGATGATGGGAGGAGAAGGGAAGCAGAGGTCTAAATATGGACACCAGGCGCAAGAAGCAACGGTGGAAACATGACAACAAACACACTCAAAATAACCCCACACAGACACACACGCACATGAAAAGACCCTCCCCCACCAAAAAAAAAAGAGGACAACGCAGAGATGACAGCCATCGTACCTCATGCACATCTGCAATCATCACAAGCGCGACACCTTTCTCTCCCGCGGAGTCACTGGGGCGGAGCGAGACGTGAGAAAGGGGGTAGCGCTCTAGGCTCCAGTGAGACACCTTGCCAAGCATCGCACCGCATCAGCTTCTGCTCTTGTGTTCGTACTTTACATCGTGTCTTTGTAGCTGTGGACATACACGCACACTTACTTAGAGATACAGGCGGGCAAGCACCCGCCTCGGTGCCCCTCTCCTCCCCTCCGTCTGCTGCCATATCACACCCACCACATTCCAGCCTACTTTGAAGCGCCGTGAGAGGCGATGGCGGCGACGGTGTGGGCGTAGGTGGAGGTGCCGTTCAGCAGGCGCATGAACTCCTCGTACGACACGCGCGGTGCCACAACAGGAAAGAGATTTTTCGCCAGCGCGCACATCTCTTCGTCGGAGATGGAGGAGAGCTCCAGCTTGCGCCGCGCACACATCTTAAACTCATCAGACCCGATCAGGCTGTCCTTGGCGTAGTCGGTGATGGCGTGGAACTCTTTCATGAACAGCTGACGGCGCTGATCGTAGAGCTTGAGGAACTCCGTCGCACCTCGAGAAGCCGCCGCGTTTTCGCGGCTCTTGCGCTCCTTCTCCTCTGCCTCCTTGGGGTCGTCGAGGAACGACGCGGTGGCATGATCGGCGCCCTCCTGGTAGATAGCGTCCCACGAACGGTTGTCGCTCGCCACCGCGCTGCCCTCGGGCATGATGCGGCTGGCCACCTCTTCATAGCTGACGTACGACTCGTTGTTTTTGTCAAAGTACCGTAGCACTGTCAGGATCTCTTGTTCGGTGATGTCGAGGTTGAGTTCCTTCATGATGGACAGAAACACCTCCATGTCGAGGCCGCCGCTCCGGTTCTCATCGGCGAGGCGGAACGCCTCGGCGAGACCCGTGGTGCTACTCTGCAGCATCGCTTGCATCTTGCGGACGATTTTGTTGATGTCAGAGTGACCGAATTCCTCAGGGTTGTGCTCCATGTAGTTCAGCGAGTGCTCGTCTGAGTTGAGGATGACAAACGGAAACGAGTTGAGCACCACGCGCGCGCCGACGTAGAAGTCGTCCGCGCGGAAGTACTCGCCATCGGCGCGGCGCACCTTCTGGCGCTGCAGGAACTTCCCGCCCACGATTCCGCTGTTGCGGATGACGGGCTCGAAGATGGAGACGCTGTTGTCGGCCAGGTATACGGCCAGCACGAAGCGGCGCACCTTGTCTTCCTCTTTGCCGTTGTCCAGGCGGGCGAGAAACTTGACAACAGAGTTGGCGAAGCGGTGGCGGCGAAGCTCCTCGTGCTTCTCGTTGTGGTGCTCGCGCACCGTCTCCTCGGAGATCTCGCGGCGCGTCGAGCACGGCGGCACAAACGGCGGCGGCGTGGCGCCGGGAATGGGAGCGTATGCTGTGATGCCGAATTTCTTCGCCATGTGGTCGCGGGTGTACTGGTTGTAGTCGTGGATCTTCACCTGGCGGCCGTAGAGGTTGAGCACGTTTCCAATGCGGATGTCTTCGTCGGTGTAGTAGACGGTGTTCGCGTCCTCCTTGAAGGTGACGGAGCCAAGAGAAGAGGAGTCAAACTTGCCGGAGGCGCTTGTCGGCTTCGCGATGCGCTGGCGGCTTAAGAACTTGGGAAACGGGTCGCGGCCGCTGTTCTGCACATCCTTCTCGACGAACGCGATACTGCCGTCGCTAAGGAAGTAGTAAAGCGTGAGAAAGTGCTTCGTGCCGTAGAGGCTCGTCGTGTCGTCCCACGTGCAGTCGCACCGCAGCACCTTGCGGTCAAACTCGAGGAATTGCCGGGTCGCCCGTACCTGGGCCGGCGAGAGCATCGTGTTCAGCGGGCTGGACGCCGCGATGGACGGGACGTCGTGCGCCTTGGCCACAGGGCGGCCGCGCATCGTGGTGTACACGTCCGTCGGCGGCACGATGGCCTGCGGCACCTCTTCCCCACCCTCTTTGAGCAGGGCCCGAGTGAAGGGGTCGGCGTCGTACAGCTCGTATGTGCGGCCGTAGAAGGACACCGACCCACCCACCTTCAGCTGTGCAGCGGTGATCGGCGTTCCGTCCGGGTTGGGGACGATGTGGCGCTTCAGGTTGGCGGGAAAGGCAAACCCGGAGTTGTCCTGTTTCGGCTCCGTCACGCTCATCGTGCCATCCTCCAGGTAGAAGTTGAGGATCACCTTGCGCACCCGCTCCGTCTCCAGTGCACTGTCCGAGACTGGCTCGATGCAGTAGCCGTAGTAGCGGAGCACGCGGCCTGTCGGGTCCTCCGCGCCCTGCTCGTCAGCCCTGGCCGCCTCCGCGACGGCCATCACGGCGCCCTTGAGCGTGGAGCCGGGGTAGTCGCTACTGCCGCCGGTGAGAGTGCGATCTGCTGGCACGCCAGCGATCGCCGTCGCGCAGTCCAGCTTCACACCGTGTATCTGGCGACGATCGTAGTTGCGGCGCATCATCTCCTCGCCACAGGACAGTCCCGGCACCATCGGCAGCCGGAACTCCTTTTGCATCTGCTGCGATTGGCTGTAGGCCATGATGTCAACAGCAACGCTTTCGTCGCCACCGTCAGCACAGAAAAAAAAAGAGGGAAAGAGGGGGGAACGCTACTCGTTGGCGCAGCCTCTGCGACGAAGCGCTGAGGAGAAAACAATCTACTGAAAACGAAGAATGCAGTAGCAGAGTCAGTACGACCTTTCACTGGAGAGAGGGAGACACCAGAGACCCGTTAATGTCTAATGTGGTGCGGATGCTTGTTGGGGTTGTGAAGATTGGCTAGTGTGGAGGGATAGAGAGACAGCGAAAAGGAGGAGTAGGGGGGGGGGGGCAGCAGAGCAAAAGCAGAGACAAGAAGGACAAAATAAGACGAGCCGATGACCACCTCCACCACTTCATGTCCGGTGTCACAACAGAGAGAAGGCAAATCGTGAAGGCATTCGGTGGAAAGGGGAACATATTGCCCCCTCAGCCCCTCGCAATCCGCGCTGATTCGTGAACGGCTTACTTGCAGGCGAACCAGCACAGGATAAGGGGAAGGGAGGGATCGAGGATGCCACATCGGGGCCGCCTTTGCGCTGAGGAGGCGCGACAGCGAGAGACGAAGCGGTGGACGTTCCACGGCGTAGGTGCTTCATCATATCTATATCATTGCTATGTGTGCGTGTGTGTGTGTGCTTGGGGAGGAGGAGGGAGGGGGGAGGGGAGAGCTCCGTGTACATGAGGATAGAGAAAGCGAACTAAGAACGTAATGAGGTAGACAAACAAACAGAAAGGAGAGGGAGCGTCGTGATAAGCTGTAGCCTCTTACGAAAACGGCATCGGCTTTTTCCTTTTATGAGTGACCTGCCCATTCGGATGAGCGGGAAGGGGGTGGGGTGGGGTGGAGGTTGCACCCCTCAGTGCGTCGTGTCGCAGGGCCCAGCACGCACACCACTCTGTGTGTGTGTGTGTGTGGCTGTGGGGAAGCGAGCCAGCCCCCCAACCCCTAAACCCCTGCCAAGTGCCCCAGCCACCTCGGGTGGTGGCGGGGCCCAGCACCGACGACGTAGGGGAGGTCAGAGCGATGTATCGCTGCTGATGTCGCTGGTGAGGTTGTGGAGGGCGTGGCGCCGGAGCGGCCAGCGTGGCTCGAACACATCTCCCCCCTCTCCCTCCCCCTCCGGGGCCCTCACTCTGCCCAGCGGTGCAGGGAGCCTGCGCCACTCTCAAGGAGGGTGCGGCTGTGTAGCGCTTGGGACGGAGGCCGTCCGCAGGTGACTGTGTTGGCGCAGTGCTGTACCGCGTATGCCTACCGCTGCCTCGCGCCAGGCCATGTGGGCCGGTGTGACGGGGCCGGCTGGAGGGGCGTGGAGTGGCGTGCAGCTCGCGTTGCACGGGCAGAGCAAGGGGCACACGCTGAAACAAAAGAAGGAGTGACTTGTTCACCTCATTATGTTGTACAAGCAACGATGCCATACAGAAGCGCGCAGGACGACACAATCGGGAAAAAAGAAGGCCTTCCCACCCAACCAGTGCACCGAAACACACGCTCAAGGCCTCATCATAGCGAAGGTTGGTCGAGTAGACTACGCGGGGGAACAGCGAAACTGCAGAGGTGGTGGTTCGCTAACAGCACCACTACTACCCCCGAGCCAGCATACCGCACGTCAACGATCCGTCGCGCGACGCCAGTCGCGTCTGTTGCCCAGCGACGACAGAAGACGTACACGTCAGCTGTGTCGACCATCTGCAGAAGACCGTCATCGTAGCCAATGAAGGCGATTCGATCCCCCGCGTGTGCAGCGATAGCGGTGCAGTTGGCAGCTTCGGCTGCCGTGGCCACTGCCGCCGCCGAGGACCGACGCAGGGATGCCCCCTGCACTTTGGGTGTATAGCTGATCGGTCCTTTCGAGGCAGATGCTGCAGACACGTCGTTGCTGTGCAACACGGCGCCGTCGTGCGTTACGCGACCAAACTCCCGACCCGCGTTGTCGAAGAGTGCCACTTCGCTCGCGGCATCCGGCTTTTCTTGCCGCACCGCCGCCAGCCGCACCCTCTCTGTCCCAACGTCGCACAGGATCGCTGTCAGCTGCGTCGTCCGCACCTTCGACGGCATCAGTAATCGCTTGCTGTTCTCAAACATGTCGACGCAGAGAAGATCGGAGTTTCGACTTGGCGAGGCCACCGCTGTGGCCGAGAAGGACGGCGACTCGTCGAAATTGCGCTGAATGGTGTTTGCTTGCCCCGACGCCGCCGCCATGACGAGTACCTCGGGTGTGCTCCAAGGGCCTACAGAAGGGGCAGCATCGGCCATGCTAGTGCGCAAACAGCGCACCATGGTGCCGTCGCTGCAACACACGAGCAGCCCACTGATGGCACGCGGAGAGGCTTGCTCGCCCGAGAGCACCTTGCTCACCCATGTCATGGCGAACGTGCGCTCGCGGTGGCTGGCGGCGTATACAGTGCAAGGAAGGGCAATATCACTTTCCCATCGTGAGAGCATCGTCTTCACCGTCGCCCCGGGCTCCAGCTGAAGCGCGGAGAGGAACAGGCGTTGCGACGCCCGACTCGCGTCGGGCGCTTCGGCAACAGCCACCATGATGGACGACGATCCGGCGTCATCTGCGATGGCGACCACGCTGCCGTTCGGTTTGCCATCCCACTGCACCGGCATCAGCGCTGTCCAGACCTTCTGCGCCGGTTTGTGGAGAGCGTGCAACAGCTGACCACAGCGCGTCCCGACCCAGAGGGAGAGGGTGCCCTTGTCGCCGCGGCACAGGTGCGCGCACGACACCTCTACGTTGTCCTTGAGGAGCACGGCGGCAACCTGGCCAACATCTCCAGTGGCTGCCAGCTCCACGACAATGATGGCACCTTGTGTGCCGGCGGTGGATGCCTTCAGCCCCGCCACCACGGCCGCCACCCGCTTCCCATCAGCATCCCCTTTCTCCACAGTGTTCGGTGGCAGAGCGAATACGTGCAAGAGGTGGGCAATCAATGGCGCAGCGCCCTCCTTCTTTGCTGCGGTGCTGCCAGCCGCCGTCCGCCCCGACTCCGGCATGGCCCTCCACACGCACATAGACCCGTCGGCTGCACCGGTGCAGAGGGTGTCCCAGCGGAGGTCGGGTGTCAAGGACAAGCACACTCCGCGGATCGCCGTCGCGTGCGGCCTGGCCGTCCACAGCAGCTGCAGCTCATTCTCCACCCCAGACGCAAAGCGCGCGTAGCTCGCGACGCTCAGCGTACCGTCGATGGTGCCCCACACGAGCTCCTTCAGCTGCGGCACGAGCACGGGAATCGCCGCGGTGCTGGCGATGGCGCAGGTGGCACCGCTAGTGCGGTGGTAGATGCTGGCGCGGTCGAACAGGCTCGTGCTTACCACGACATCCTCGTCCGTGACGACGCAGTCCACCGTGGCAGAGTGCGCTTTGTGGTGCCAGCGGCACTTGATGTCGACGTACACAGGCTCGGCGGACGAGGCAGCCGGCTTCGGCGGCGCCTCTGCAGATGCCGTGTTCTCCACATCCACCGTCCACTCCTGCATGTACCCGCTGGTGCTGCCGGTCAGGAGGTACACTGTAGACGACTCCGACACGGGCGCTGCGGCACTGACTCGAGCTGGCGAAGAGGAAGCGAGGGAGGACAGACTAAAGTTGCCTAACGCGGGAGTCACCGCCACCACCCCGCCACTGGTGCGGTTGTATGGACACACATGCAGGAAGGTAGTGCCACCGTTCGGATCGACGATGGACCGCACCATTTGGAAAGCGAGAGCGTCGGCCTTTCCCATGCTCACCATGCTGCCCCGGCCCTTCCGCTTCGCCGGTGCATCAGGAAAGCGAACAAAAGCCAGTGCGCAGCGAGTAGCGGCTGCCACCACGGTGTCTGCTGCAAGAAACTTCAGCGAGTGCACGCTCCCCAGCTCCGCTGTGGCTAGCACCCACAAAAGCTGCACCGGGTCCTCGTTAGCGACCGCGCCGTCCCAGGGCCCTGGGCTGTGCTGATGGCGCCAGAGTCGCACCGTGCCGTCGAGGCTTGCCGTCGCGATAAGCGTCGAGGTTTCCATCGGCCACACCCCCAAGGCGGTCAAGCGGCCGCTATGCCCTCTCAGCACCGTGACACTGCGAAGGGTGGAGCGGGACCATACATACACGCAAGCCTCCTCCTCCGCAACAGATTTGACCGCCGAGCCTTCCACGGTCGTGTATACATACGACGCCGCGACTGCGCAGTGATCCACATTGAACGTCGGGGGAAAGATACAGGCGGCGACGACGGCGCCGGTGAGGCCATTCCACACCAGCAGGCGGCCCTTCTCGTGCTTTGAGATGACCTGCAGCTGCGGCGTGGCAGATGGCATGCAGTGCCCTCTGCTGTTGACTCGCTGAGCTGCCACAAGAGTGGACGGCGCCGAGAAAGAGGCGCTGCGCGTGTTGGCGACCAACTGCTGGATCCCGCGAGTACCAGAGACCGCGTAGCTCTGACGTGTCGTACGGCCAACGGGCGTGTGCAGCGGCAGCACCTGCGCATAGCTATCCGTCACCTTGGCATCTGTGACAGTCGACACCCTCCCCACAGCCACCTCGGCGTCAGGCGGCGGCACCAAGTGTGCCCCACGCACCCCAAAAGGGCTTCGCAGCACGTTCACGGAAAACAAAGTTCCTTGCATGGCCCGAAGAGAGAGAAATAGGGGTGGTGGTGGTGGTGGTGGTGGTGGTGGATACGATGGCGGTGAGCCAGCGAGTACAAAAGGGAGGGAGACAGAGAATCTTGCCGTACTCCACTGCGCAGAAACAAAAACGCGCGGCGCCTACCCTTGTCGGCCGTGTCCGATGGAGATGGGAGGAGTGCGGTGTGGGGTGTGGGGAGGGTGCGCGTGTGCTCTCGTGTGACATGTTCCGTTGCCGATGGTGCGTGCGCGTGTGCCGGCCAGAGGAGGAAGCGAGAAACGGCGAAGGTAAGGGGTGGGGTCGTCAAAAAGGGACGGGAAAATGCGTGCGTGTGGCTTCGCGCGAGGTATCGCTCGAATAAGACACAGGTACATAGAACTCAGTGGCTGCGAAAAGGGTGCTGCTGTGGTCACCACGCAGACTTCCGCCGCAGGTGCTCTCCTCCCCCAAAAGGGATACAACGTAACGTGAGATGCCACGGCGCTGCCCTTTCCAATGAGCTTCGTGTCTTGTGTCCTTCATTACTCAACCGCTTTCCTTGCCGGAGGGAGACGAGGGGTGAAGCCCCTCCTCAGTGCTCCGCCCCCTTCTCCCCCTCCGCTGGCTGCAGCAGAGGCGCTCGTTTCTTGTTCGTGGAGCGAGGCACGCGTGCGTGTGGAGGGGAGGGGGAGGGGAGATAAAAACAAGGCATGGACTGTGAATGAAGGCCGCATCATCCATCCAAGCAGCGAGCCGCCCTCCCTCTGCTCATACGTGCGCATTTGCCCTTGCTAGTGGGAACGTGATACGTATCTCACAGACAGCCGTCCCGCTTGACCCGTTTGCGGGTGTGAGTTAAAGACCTCGACGTGCTGGAGTGCTCAAACGAGGGCGAGGATGATGTGCTGCCTGAACTGCTACTGCGGGTGAGGTGGCTGATGCTGCTGCGACGAGAGGGTGACGGTGGCGCGGTGGTCGGCACGAAGGAACTATTCAGTGCGGTGCTCGACCCGACGGCAGGTCTCCAGGACTGGGCAGTGGATTGGGTGTGCTGCATGAGTAGCTCAAGCGTCAGCACCGGGCGATTGATCTCCTCCGACGCAACGTCGGCCGGACATAAGGAGCGGCTCAGCGGTCGAGAGGTCACCGGGTGGGAAAGGCCCTCGTGGCGCGCCTGCTCCGCAGCGGACACGAGAGCGACTCGATAGCACTCATCCTCAAAGACCGTGGTCGGCACGGGGACGGCTGCCGTGAAGGCGTCGCCTTGCCTTTGATAGTCTCGAGAGCCCTCCGCTATTGGGTGGTAGGGCTGCGTGTACACTGTCCGATGTGCCACATCAGCTGCCTGGGCTGCCCGCACGGCGGACTCGCTGCACCGAAGTGGCACAGCCTGTCCATGTGGGCCGGCGGACTCGGGGCGGGCCAGCAGAGGCTTGGGAACGCGCTCCCGGCGGAGTCGATACACCGCCAGCCACAGCGGCACCTTGTGCAGCGGCATCCAGGATTGCTCGCGGTACTCGTCGAGGCTGCAATGGTCGACGCCTACCATAACTCGCGACCTCCTGCGGGCCACACGGTACCTTCGCCGGTCTGCCGGCAAATCGGCCAGACAGCTGGAGCGCGCGCGGCGTACAACCTGAACCGTTCTGGTGTAGAGACTGGGAAGTGCACGATGCCACAACACAGGTGCCCCGCCCTGCGCACCTCGTAGCGTCGAGGAAGGAAAGAACCTGCCGGCGAGTGCGCCCGACGCCCCTGAGGAGTTTGACACCGTCTGCGAGCCGTGCCAACAGTCGACACGCTCGCCGTCGCGCGCAGCCGCGGCGCTGTAAGGGGCCACAAGGTCCTGCTCGTGCGGCAGTGGGTAGAACATGTCGCCCCCACCCGGGCGGCGTGACAAGAGTGTTGGGACGCCGTTCACGTAGATACGGCTGTAGTAGTTCGTCGGCGTGATGAGTGGCGTGGAGTGGAGCGTCTCGTCGATATCGTCGTCTGCCATCCACGACGCGGTGGCGCGGTGCGCCGCAGAGGAGAAATGGAAGTGCACGTCCTCGAGTGCGCGCCAGCGCGGCGGACGGCGGCTGATGCGAGTGAGGCGGAGCTCACAGGGAACACAGAGGTAGTAGTATGCTTCACGCGTTTCGGGGGCCTGAGATGGCGCCGGGGAAGAGAACGCCCCATCACCCGAGGAGCAAGAGGATACGGCCCTGGGGTCCTCAGCGTTGCCGTCCCCTGATGCGTGCGTCTCGTCGCTGTCGTCGTCCGCGTTTTCCTCCGTATCCGCGCGTGCGGCTACATCCACGGCGTACGCTGCGGCGTCGTCCTCGGCAACCAGTCGGCGACGTAGGCCGTGCTGCTCCAGCCGCGCCAGCAAGTGCTCTACCGGGGTGGCGCGCCGTCCATCACCGACGTTGACAACCTCCAAGTCGAAGTTCGCATCCGCCCTGGACGCGACAGAGCGAGAGGATACAATGGCGCCGGACTGGTGAAGACGGCTGCGCAGCCGATCCAAATCGGCCTCCGACGGCATGGCACCAGCACCTGCCATACTCAACCGCGCGGACGACGGCCTGCTCTGCCATGACGGCCGCTGCATCCCCGAATTCCTTTGGCGGCGAGGGCAAGAGGAGGGACCGACACGACCACTGCCGTGTGTCAGCGTGTGCACTGACGCACGGACAACGCCATTTTCGCGCAAAGCATGACCGTGGTGACAATTTGGATTTCAACAAAGAAGAGAAGAAGCGTGTGAGAAAGTCCAGCCGAGCAGGGGTGGAGTGGCTGCGATGCACAGCACTGGTCACGAGTAACATCACGCATCTGTGCACCGCACATGCGCCAGAACCGGCTAGAATGTTGGCACCGTCGACCAGAGCAGCAACGGCAACAACAACAAAAAAGAAAACGCGTGTGGCGTGAGACGCGCCAGGCGCCCAGAGACGCACTCATGTCGTCTCACAGAAGAATCAACGGCGAGTCGCACACGGGCGTCGCCACTTCCACTCGCGCCCTCATCTGGAGCCGCCTTCAATCACTTGCTCTCGCTGCACACGTGCGCGACCACTTGTTCTTACTTTTCTTGTGCTGCTAGCGCGGGCAGTGCCATCGCTGCCACCAGTGCGTCTCCTGCGCATGTTTCATTTTGCGTTTCTCGTCTCTCCCCCCGACAACCATCACAATCGGTGGTGACCCACCAAAAAAAAAAAAACATACATGTATTTGAGACTCAACGAGGGCGCAGATGTATGCCTCTGCGCGCGGGGGGGGGAGAGGGAGGGCGGAGGGCGCTGCGGAAGAAGTCCCCCGTATCCACGTTGTCGGGTTGACGGGCTGCGCAGACAGAGACGCTGGTACACTTGCCGTCGAGCCTCGTGTGTTTCGTTCAGAACGTTTCCGCCTCTGCGCACCTCACAAGCGCCGCCTTTGCTCCCTTCTGGCTCAATGTGCGTCCTCCGCGTCGCCCACCATAATCGACATGCAGCGCTCCGTGAAAAACTCGTTGACTGGCCCCGGGTCCATCACGAGAGAGAGCGCAAACGGCAGCGTGGTCGTGATTTCCACCGCATCCCTCTTTTCCAGGAGCGCAACTGTGGACGGCGCCGCGGCTGAGCCGGCGACAGGGCCCGAGAGCGGGCACTCAAAGATGCGACGCACGATATGCATAGGCGTGTCGGCCACCGACTCGCCGATAGGGGCCCCAAGAAACTCACAGTACTGGTCCTTTAAGCCCGCCAGAGTTGCCATATCCTTCTCGGCATCGTCACGGACACTAGTGTTGGGTTGGCTAGCCATACTGGAGAGCAGTCTCCCAGCTTGCGTGTTGGCGTGAAAGATGACGTACTCAAAAATTAGCAAAGCAGAGAGAAAGTGCATGTTGCAATTGGCGTTGAAGGGCGTCTGCCGTGAACGCTGACGAGCCTCGTCAGCGTGGTGGATGTGGCGGGAGCACTGCTCGAGGTGTGCGCGGGTCGCTGTCGCAGCGGCCCTCAGCAAGGCTTCCACCTCTGAAAAGACCTCTAGCAGGCGCTGCACCATGGTGCCTCTGTCTGTGCTATTCATCTGGGGATCAATGAAGAGAGCCAGCATCTCGACCGTGGAGCGCCACGACACTGCCGTGTGCGAGGAGGATGATGTCTGCCGATAGCTTTCCATAGCATGTACTGTGTCTTCGGTACACGCGACAGCGAGGGGCAGCGCAACCCTCACCACACCGTTGTCCCACAGATCCCTCTCCCGCTCCGGAGCGGTGGTCCGTGCCTGCTTCAAAAAGTGGGACAGGGAGCGTGAGAGATCGAACACGAGTACACCGCCAGCGCCGTGCACCTCCTCACTCATGCGCAGCGGCGCCTCCGCCGAGCCGAGAAGACTCTTTAGAATGGGCGCGGGTGGTATGTAGTCGAGCAGCACGCAGCCGCGCAGCATCCGGGCGACGAAGATGGGAAAGGCGTCCAGCAGGGGCCCATTTCTCAGCTGCTGCCTGTAAAAGTTCAGCACACCGCGCAGTATCGATTCCAGCGCGCCATGGCACAGGCTCGAGCGCGTCATCTTCAGCGCCGCTAAGGCGTTGATGAAGGAAAGCGCCGTGTCCACGGTCAGCGAAGACGGAAATATGTCATTCCTGGTGGTCACAAACGTAACGAAGCCGTCGCAGCGAGTGACGCGCAGCGCCGCCAGCGCGGCTGCAAGTTGCGCGACCGTGCGGAAGGATATGGCACCGAGCACCTCTTCTGCAGAGGAAACGGTGAGGCGGTTGCCCGCCTCGTGCGCGATCGTTTCCACTGCCGCTGTCGTTGTGGCCGATGGTTGTATGCGGCGCAGCACCTGTAGCGCGGCGACAAGGTCCTGCAGGCGGAGCCGGTGCACGTTCGCGCACATCACCTGCAGCACGAGCTCCGCACGCTGCTGGGCCTTCTGCGCCGATGTCATGCAGGGAAACTGATCGAGCAAGGGGAGCAGCTTCACGAGGTCGCCGTAGCTAAGGTCAAAAGGGAACTCCGCGCTGACGGGGCTCTCCACCTCCACATCTGGGATAGCACTGCGCTGCTCGGCGTACTGAAATACGCACTGCATTGCGGCCGCCCCAACGGTTTCGCAGTTGACGGCGCATGGTGCTGCCGCGTCGTGCGACGATGGCGCCACTGTGCGGTCCCTTGACACGTCGAGCGCAGACCGCACTTCCTTCTCGATAGCCGGGTAGTCTCGGACGAAGTTCCGCAGTTCGCTGAACTCCCTCGGGAAGTTCAGTAGTGCACGGGCGACGTTCAGCCAGTGGGCCCCGCGCAGCACGGACGCGTTTTCGAAGATAAAGCGCAGGAGGTTGTTGCGTAGTAGATTAAGGCTCTCGCTGGGGACGCCCGTCATGCCTTCCTTTGGGGCGCGCCGGCATTCCTCGACATAGGCGCGGCACGATTTGGAGAGCGCGCGCAGAACGCGCACGGCGTCGAAGGCGCTGCACGACGGCGCGTTCCTCTTCGTCTTCGTCTTGTCGAAGTTGAGCACCCACTTTTCTCCACTGTAGAGGGGTACAACAACAAGCATGTTCAGAGCGTGAAAGCCTGACTCCGTGAGTGCAAACATGACCCTGCCCAGCTCGTTCAGAGTGCCAAAGTTCAGCCGCGAGATCAGGACGGGGTACACCTCCGTATCTGTCACGCCCGCCTTACAAAGATATTCGATGATCTTGGTCGCCTGCGGCGAGGACATCTTGGGAAGAAAGCGCATGCGCCGATGGTCCTCCTTGATGCACGTCACGATTGCCTGCACAAAGCTCGCCTCTGGACGGGCACCAACGATGACAGCCGCGAAGGCCGCGTCGCGGGTGAGCTGGCCGAGGAAGTGACGGAGGTCCGTCGAGTTACCGCGCCGGTCCAGCTCCGTTCCCGCCAGCACCGGCATTACTTCCGTCTTGAGAAAGCGCTTTATCTCACCATGAGGAACCGGATGAGTACGATTCTTCATGT
Source organism: Leishmania donovani (assembly GCF_000227135.1). Lineage (NCBI taxonomy): Eukaryota > Euglenozoa > Kinetoplastea > Trypanosomatida > Trypanosomatidae > Leishmania > Leishmania donovani. The sequence goes on along the minus strand of NC_018254.1, from coordinate 275,633 downwards.
CGAGGAGCGCGTTCAGCTTGGTCGCCGCGTCCGTGATGGCAGCCGCTGTGACAACAGCGAGGCTCCGCCGACCGATACGCAGCATCTGGCGCGGCAAGGAAGGATGTGTATCTATGTGTGGATGGGTGGGCGGGTGTGGAGGAGGTCGGAGGAGGTGAGGGACCAGTCAGAGGGGTTGAAGAAGAAAGAGGGATGATCGGTGCAAAAAAAAAAAACAAAAACAGCAGCCGCAAGAGAAAAGGGCAGCGATGCCTCTATCAGACTGCGGCGCTCCTGTGTGTGTGGCGCTGCGACTCTCCCCGACACATGCACAAAAACGCACAGAAGATGGTAGCACCTGCTTTTCCTCCTCCCTTCCTCCCACCGCTCTACAGATGCCCTCCCGCACCAAAAAAAAATGCGATGCCCTTCCTGCTCCTCCGTCGCTTTGCCCTACAATGCTTATATATATATACATATACATATACATACACATATACATGTATATATATATATATGTGTGTGTGTGTGTGTATGCGTGTGCCTGTGTGACTGTGTGACTGCTGTTCTTGCTCCCCTTTTCCCGCTCTGTTCAAGAGCAGAGCGCGTCACATCCATACCCATGCAGGGAGCGGACAAGCGAAGAGGGAGGCAGATTCACGAGGACACCAATCGCGCAGAGCCGAGAGGATGCATCAAGCGCAGCATATGCGTCGTTGTGGGCGTTCGTCGATGCCGGGGGAGAGGGGGAGAGAGGGAGAGCGTAGGCATCATGAACCGCCCTTCGTGTCGCACGAGGAACCATCATCTGCAGGGCAGAACGACAGAGTGCGCATAACATCTGGAAACCATGCTCGCATTCATTCGCGACCACGTTTCGCATACGGGAGGCAGTACGCCTCACAAGACGTTCTACGTCGTGATCTGGTTTCTCAGGTTGTACCATTTTTCCTTCTCCTTTCGACAGTGTGGGCGCAGCTGCATCGAGAGGTGCCTCACAACATTCTGTGGCGGGGGCGCTCCACAAGCCCCCCACCCCCAGTCGCCTTGGTGCTCAGCAGCGTACCCGGACGAGGGAGGAGAGATGGAGGTTGACAATGACTCACAAGCCGCGGTCTTCTTCCTGTCATTATTCGACGCGCCACTGTCACTGGTTCTCCTGGTCATCGGCGTGCCGCCGACGCTGCTTTTCGTCGTGGAGCTTGTGTATGTGTCGGTTGAGCTCCGTAATGCGCTCCAGCAAGGCCGTTCGCGACGAAAGTAGCAGCGCTGTCCACGCCGCCGCGACCGCGTCGCGGTTCCTCGCGGTGGTGCTCCAGCGCGTGCCGCCAGCGAAGGTCCTCTCAGGACGTTCCCTCAGCTCTCGCGTCACGCGCCGCTTTCGCTCGACCTCGGCGCGGACGTCGTACAGGTATTTGGGGCAAAGGCTCCACGTTGTGCTGCCCACGTCGAGTCCGTCAAGACACGATGAGGCCGCCGTCTCTCCTGTAACGCGCACGCCATTGCAGAGGACACCTAAATGGTTGAAGTACAACAGGAAAAGGGCAAACGCAGCATGGCGAGGCGTGGAGTCGGTAAAGGGGATTAAGAACCTTTCCTTGTCCTCCTCGTCGTAGTCGTCGGAGGCTCGGCGCCGCCCCAGCGACGCCGTCTCGCAGTACGGGCGCAGTCGCTTTCGCAGCCGGGCGACTGCCGTGCCCTTCGCGAACTCCGCCAAGTCGAAACGTGGCGCGGTGTCCGTTGCTGAGGCGAAACGGGGAACACCTGTGTAGCACGTAAAGGAGGCGGCGGCGCAGCGCACACCGTCCGGTGGAACCGCGGTCGCGCTGCTCACCTCGCGATCCGGCTGCTGCTGCTGGCTGGCGGTGGGTGATTCATTCGTTTTTTCTTCCATGAGCGAAATCGGCTGGCCACGGAAGCGCAGTGGAAACGGAATGCGCGGTGGCAAATAGAGAGACGCCTCGCTGGCGCGCACGTCGCTGTGTGCCCGCATGGAAAGCCGAAACTCCTCGGCATCCGCCCACACTGTCGTCCACGCTTGCCGCCTCGGCGACTGTGGTCTGTGACCCGGATGCGGCGCCAACCGCTTCAGCCACTTCTCGACGTTCTCCATCCCCATCTGTGCTGCGTGACGCGCCGATGTGACCGTGGGCCCTGCGCCTCCCGCGGCGCTGAAGGGACTTGAGCAACATTTAAAGCGCTTCAGCGGCGGATCAGAGGACCTGGGGGGCAGAGGCAGCTCCGAGGTGCACAGTATCAGCGGGCACTCCGGCCGAATGAGATGTGCCTCACCGGTACGAAAGGCTTGTTCGTTTGCCTGCTGCAGAGTGCAACGTGCGAGGTCGTCCTGAATGTCGTTCCCGCTGCCGACTGGCGCGGCGACAGTGCTAGGTGTGTACACCGCCGCGTCGGTGAACTCCACAAACGACCCGTCGATCGGGTCGATGATGACACCACCACTGAGCACGCCGAAGCAGTTGAAGAGGGGACAGTCCGAGTCGATGGAACGCCTCGTCTCCTCCGCTGAGCCGGCGGACAAACTGAAGTGCGCGTTCGCCGATGGCATCGTGGGAGGTGCCGTCGCGGCCTCGCGATAAACGCCAGAAAACACTTCCACCGGGCGAAATCGGCCGCTGGCGTCCGCCGTTCGGCATACAAAGCCGTTCAAGAGCAGGAACGCACCGGGCTCATCGACTTTCTGGCATGACCGCGAAGCGGACGGGTAACTCGGTAGCTGAGATGCAGTGGTTACCGTGGCCTCGCTGGGCAAGGCCGTACCGGGCGATGAGCTGCGTGAGGGTTGGCGGGACATGCGTTCGCGCTTCAAAAACCGATCCTCACGCTCAGACCTTTCCTGACACTCTTGAGGGCGAGGGAGCGGAAGAAGGACGAGCGACGGTGGCGGCGTACTCTTGCTGTTGCCGGTGGCGCGAAAACGAGAGAGGAGGCACCAGCCAGCGAAGGCGGAGATGCGTAAGATGATCAAACCTGGAATGCTGCCGGGTATAAGACGCCCTTCGCTGACGGAGCTCCTTTCCGACAGACAGCACGACATTTGCGACCGATACCAAAGGAGCTCGCCAAGGTGGGTGCGGGGAAGAGGATGCCACAGACTTGCCGTGGTTACCTTGAAGGCTGCAGCATGCGGCCAAAAGCGCGCAGTCGCTGCTGCTTTGCGCGCTTCGCGACCACGTACAGCTGAAGCCGCACCGAGGCGCGCACCAGCACCGACTACGTCCGTGATCATGAGAAGAGAGACTCTTTTCGATGCTGTTATTCTTTCTATTCTTGGAGAGATGGGCAGTCAGTGCGTGCATCGCACCCTCTCCCCGGCGCCGAGCCCCTCTCCCTCTGCCTTATCACTCGCAACAACGAGGATTGGGCACCGAGGAAAAGTATGAGTGCGGCAGGTTAGGGGAGGAGGGACGTTCAGACAAATTTGACTCAGCGCCGATGATGGGCAACTCAGGGGCGGGGTGACGAGAGGCTCTCATTACAGCCTACAAAACACAGCCACACATACACGCATGCGCGGACAGCAGGAATTGTGTAAACGGCAGAGGGCAGACACATACGCGACATAATGGGAGGGGGGACAACAAAGAGTGCACGGGCGGCCGTCGGCGCCACGGTTGCGTTCATGAATCTATCCGCACCAACACTCGCAGGAAGAGCGGGAGACGAGGTAGGAAACAGCCCAACCAAACATGCGTTTCGTCTTTGATCCGCCCGGCGGGCACAGCGCCACCATGTCGTGTTCAGCTCTTTTTTGAAGCCACTGAGGTGCGGCGCCCGCTCCTCGAACTGACGACGGAGGATCGGCGACGGCCAGCCGGCGCGCCTTGGCCAGCGGACTTGGAGGCAGTGGATCCTCTTCGGTGGTGCACTGATCCCCCTCCGCTTCGTTTCGTATGATCGAGTTCACCGATGTCGCCCTCCTCGTGGACACTGAGTACCACCGACGACTTCTGCCTCTTCATGTTTCGCGAGTCCTTCGAGGGTTCTAAGCCGAGAGCCTCGGGTGTAAGCTTCGAGAAAAGGGAGCTCACGTGCTCGACTGTGAGGAAAGTGGACCCGCTGCGGCTCTCACACGTGAGGGCAGAGCACCCGCCACTTACAGACGCACTGCGGCTACGACTGCCGTCGTCATCGATCGGGGGGTTGCCCACCGTGCTTTCCGTGACAGAGACTTGGACGTCCTGCAGGGTGATGCTTCGCGAAAGGCAGTTTGCTGCTGATGCGGTGGATGCATTCATGTCCTGGCTGATTCGGTCATGTAGGACGTCAAGCACCTCTTCTACGGAGGCGGTGTAGGTGAACGGATGATGGGCTGCCGCATAAGCCTCCATGCTCATGACACCGTCCCCACTCGGGCTTGCCTCGTCCTTCTTGCAGAAACTGCCGGGTAGAACAGTGTAAAAGAGGCTCGACACCTCCTGAGAGTCTCTGCCGGCAGCCTCGGTCGCTCCCCGGTGCGTGGTGAGACGGTCAACGCAAGCGCTCTTGTGCAGCTGCTGCAGCGCGTCGTGGTCTGACGGGCTAAAGTGGCCAAAGTTTGCGTCGACGACGACCACGCAGAGAAACGGCTGCATGGGGTGGGGGCCACCGAGCAGTCGCAGCAGCTGTGACGTCGAGGTGGAGACGGTGGAAATAAAGTTGTACTTGGAGAGAGGCGCCTTGGCAAGTACGCCAGTGATTGCCTGACCAACCGCGTCCGCGCCTGAACTCGTCGCGGCGCTAGTGAAAACGTGGACGAGAACCTTCATTGGGTCCGCCGAAGCGGCGCTACGCGTGGCCTTTCCGCCGGGGTCGGCCTTCGTAGACAATCCCGCCTTAGACTGCTTGCGTATACCCATCGAAACGGCAGGGACGCGGCTGGTGCCGGCACCAGTGGTCCATCGCCCAACCGAGCCTAAGGAGCGCTTGCGCGATGCCGCGGCACCGGTGACGCTGCTCCCGCTCTCTAAAGTGCTCTTAGCATTGCTGATCGACTGCTTACCCGGAGTGGGGCGATCATCTTTCTTGTCGGAGAAAGCGGCAGCCGTCGTCGTGCCAGCCCGCGCGCTGGCAACGCGCAGTGCGCTTCCTGCCGGCCCTGCCATCAATGCCGCGAAGTTCGCGATGGATCTCGAGTGCATGCTGATGAGTTCCTGCTGAAGCGACCACAAGCCGCTTGAGACAGCCTCCATGCTGTGATGCGCCTGCTCGACAGTGCCGTCCAGGTCTCGCAGCTCCCGATCGAGGTCTGCCTGCTCAAGTTGGTAGTCCTTTGCGCGGCTCGCTCGTGTGCCGCGCTGGAAGGCCGGCGAGAACTGGTTTCGGATGACGTTGCCGAACGACTTCAACCGCGACTCCACCGCCATCTCCACCGCGCCCTGGTCGACGGGGGAGGAGATGTGGTTGTCCTGCAGAGTCCCTGTCGCCGTTGCGGCGACGAGCAAGCCCACCGTCTCATTATCAAAGATGTCGTTGTCCCGCACCGCCGACTCAGACTCGTGTTCCATGCAGACCCCCACGCCGTTGTCATAGACACTGCAGTTTTTGATCACCGGGCACGAGCCGGCGGGCCCACCGTTGAGAGGCGAGGCGATGTGGATGCCGCTCTTGCAGCGCGACACGCTGTTGCCGTCGAAGACGCCGGCGGTGGTGATGAGGAGGCCATTCTTGGCGCAGTCGACGATTCTGTTACCAATGCAGAGGAACCCCAGCGCGTCGCGCTTGTGCGATGGGACTGCATTGATGCCCTTGTAGACGGAGGAGTGCTGCACCAGGATCCCCGTAGGGGCCTTGATGATCTTATTGTCTTCCATTCGACCGCCGTAGGCGACGGCGCCACAATCCACGCTGTCGAGCACCCGGTTCTTGTTTACGTCTGTGCGGTTGAAGGGCGCGAGCACCAATCCCGTCACGCATTGCACAATGCGGTTGTCTGTCACAACGCCCTCCGCGCCAGGCAGGCACTGCACACCGACTTTGCGATGCACGATTGTATTTTGGCCGGCTACAATGCGACCACCCTCCTGAATGACGACCGCAGCAGCGGCGCCGTTGGCAGCGCCTGAGCAGGGCGACGAGTCGTGCGCCGCCCCCCTAAGGGTAGCGGCATCGCCATCTGACAAGGCGATGAAGCTGTTCTGCGTGAAGCAGGCTACACCACCCGTCTTTCCCACGACGGCTCCGCAGAAGACGTTCTCGCGAAACGTTGCGCAGCCGTCCTCCATCGCCACCACGTCGCCACCGCCGTTGGCCGTGGCGTTATTCGTGAACACGCACCGCTCAAAAACTGTCGTGCCCGCCATGCTGAGTGCACTGCTGACATCGACGGCACCGTCGGTCGGCTTTCGGCCTTCGGTAGTCCCTTTGGCGGCGCCACCGCCTCTCTCGTCCACTCCCCTGCCTCCGCCTCCGCTGCCGTCGGCTGCACCGTGGAAACCGCGCACCAGCACACCGCAGACCTGGTGCTGCGTGAATAGGCATCCTTTGAAGTGCGCTTTCGGTCCTGCCAACGCAATGGCCGGACTCGCAGCATCCCGCACGGCGTCCACGCCGATGTCATTATTGATGAAACCGCACGCGTCCACCACCGGCTCGGTCAATGGACCGATGAGCAAGCCAGCCGGTAGCCGTGCCTGACTCGTGGCAGTGAGCACGCGAGCGTTCTCGGGCAGCAGCTTCAAGGAGAAGTTGCGGCACTCGAGCTGGAGCGTCCCTTGATTTGGGCAGGGCATCGTCAAATCCCCTCCGTCGCCGGCCCGCCTGTGCTCGCGGAAAACGCAGTGGCGGAGCTGCGGTCGGGTGCCGCTCCCCACCACCTCCAGGCCTGCCCGGGCGTTTTTTTCGAAGATGTTCCGCTCGAGTGTCGGGGCAGCGCCGCTGCAGGCGATGGCGCCGACGTAGTTGCACGTGAACCGATTCTCGACGAGGGTGATGGGGGAGGCGTGGAGCGGGCCCTCTACCCCAGACTCGCTTCCACCAACCAGAAAGACGGGGATGTAGTTCTCCGAAAAGACGTTGCCCTGCACCACCGCCGCTCCGCCGGCCCTTTCACTTCGCAAGTACAGCGCCGCCGTGCCCGCCGTGTGCCGACTGAACTCGTTTTGGTACACCAGCGGCGCCTCCTCACCGACGCACTCCAGCAAAATCGACGAGCCATTGGCTTCTCTGAAGGTGTTATGAAAGACGCGCGTTCGCAGGTGGCTCAGCACCGTTGCCGGAGACGTCACGAGGCGAATCCGTTGCTGCTGCGCCAGGCGGAGCCCGACACCATTGCGCTCAAAGACGTTCCCCTTCCCCACTGTCGCACACGCTAGATGTCCCTGCACACAGAGGGCGTCGCTGGCGATGTTCGCGAAGGTGTTGCGTTGAAAGCGGACGCTGTGCGGTCCGAGGTAGCCGCAAAGCAGCACCCCGCTCTTCGCGTCGCGTACCTTGTTCTCATCCCATAGCAGCAACCCAGGCGGCGGCAACTGGAGTAGACTCGCCATCACGGGGACCCCGACGAGCACCTGCGAGGCGTAGTTGGACCCCGACAGGGGGGTCGTCGTGTCCAGCTGCAGCAGCGTTCGGTCGCCGTCTTGCGTCAGGGCAACGTACCGTGACGTCACGCAGACTTGCATGTGCTGGTTGCGGAAGAGGTCGTTCTTCCGGAACAGGGCGTGGCCTACCTTTTGCTGGAGCGCATGCAACTCAAACGGCAGCGTCACACTCACTCGTGTCGTCTCCTGCCCCAGGACCAGCTTGGAGCGAATGCTGTCGTACTGAGATGCGATGGTCTCGTTCAGCACGCTACGCCCCGAGAGCCAGCGCTCGCAGTGCACGTTCGCCACGTGCACCGCGTACACGCCGTAGCGACGATTCTGTGTCACGGTGTTCCCCTCCACCACGATCGTGAAGTCGGAGGTACTGTAGGCGCACTCCATCACGTCAATGTCGTGCGACGAGGCGCGGAGGGCACTCGTCGCCGCCGCCTCCGAAGCTGTGTCGTTCGCAAAGGCCGTCGGTGCCGCGGAGAACTTTGGCGTACGTGCGCGCTGAAACCGCGGTAGCGCGTGTGCTTCTGTGGGAGCGTGCGGCATCAGATCAATCGTGCTGTTTGCCCCACCACCGGAGTGCGGCTTGATGCGGCTGATTGAAGCCGCAGCAGCCGTGGCCGCGCTGGGCGTGGCACACGCCTGTAGGCGGTGAAACACCTCGACGTGCAGCCCGTCCCTGTTGCTGCTAATGACGTTGTCTGCGATGTGGACGTGGTGGAGAGAGTCCACGCGCTGCCTCTTCTCCTCGGCCTCGAGTCCATTCGACGAGGAGAGGGAGAGGCTGTGGTGCAAGAAGGACGCAAAGTCGGCGTCAAGGCTCTCGAAGGTAGTGGATGCAGCCACCTGCACGGCCGCCAAAATTCCCGTTGCGTAGAGCATCTGTGTCGTGAAGAGGGCACCGGGCTCCGCGCAGGCAAGAGGCGGTGCTTCACGTTGCCCGGCAAAGATGTCCACCGTCGCGCTGCTCGCCGTCGTCTTCATCGACTTCGCACGGCCAGGTAGGGAGGCCACCATCTCGAGTTTCTTGTTCCCTTTACTGCCTTCCTCCATGTTGAACGATTTGTGCAGGACCGAATGGTGCTGCAGTACGCCTTTTGTGATCAACACACCGCTGTTCTGGTGCTTGCCGATTCTGTTGCCCTGAATCGTCACCCGACTTCCCGCCTGCACCCACACCCCGATGCCGCCGTCGGCCGTGGATACGTCCGCGTAATCGGCCAACGCCACACCACCGAGCCACCGCCTACCTGACGCTGCCGCGCCCTTCGCGCTAGACGAGGCATCTTCGACCACTTCAAAGAGCGACGACGGCGCACAGCCGCTGGCGAGCGTCAAGCCACCCGAAGAGGCTGCGACCAGCTCGGCGAGGTAGCGGAGGGCGTCCGTCATGGTGAAGACGTGGACCTCGGCAAGGCGAGTCATCTGCTCGTACGCGCGGCAGCACGCGCGAAGTGTCCTACCTGCCGTGACGGCGGTGGCGCGCACCTTCTCCTCCACAGTGCCCACCATCGCCTGCGTGAAAAACGACTTTGAAAAGGTGCAGTCGTCGAAGCTGCGCGGCGTGTGCGGACTCGCCTCCGGCCGACACCAGCCGTTGTTTGACTCGATGATACCTTTCGCAATGTACCCCTTCGCCCCGATCGCCGCGTACACGCCAGCCAGGCCGTTGTCGCAGATGTCATTCGCGTAAGCCGAGACAGCTGAGCCGAAGCGCAGGAGGAGGCCGAAGAAAGTGTTGTGATGGATCTTGTTGCGCTGAAGATACGGATGGCACCCGTACCCGGCACCGACGCCGACGCTGCACTCTGTGATGATGTTCTCGATAAGACTCACCTGCTTCAGCTGACGCTGCCGTTGGTGCTCGTCGTTGTCGAGGATTTGCGACGTGCCAAGCAGAATCTCGTACCCGCCGTGCGCGTTCTTCACTGGGTTGCCGGCGGACGGCTTCGTCTCCGCGTGCGTCTTCTCGAGCGCCGAGAGGTCCCAGTGCTCAAAGCGGTCATGGTAAACGCCCATCATGCGATTGCGTCGAATAATATTTTTCTCGAAGGTGGCGCAGAGTCGATTGCCTCGCGCCGTCACGGTCCCGCCGACCGCACAGGAGTAGGGTGCGGGCTCGTCGTGCAGCGGCTCGTCAGTTGAGCTGTCTGCCGGAAGAACTTCGGCAGACTTCCCGCCAGCGTCGCTGCAGGACAGAAGTAGAGGCGAGCGCAGCGGACATCCCGAAATGACGCTGATCAGCAGCACGCCATGAAGTTCATTTTCTTCGATCGTGTTCGCCGTGAACGTCGGCGTGGAGGAGAGGATGCGCGCATGAATGACCTCCTCATAGGACACGTGAAACGGCGTGGTGGGGCCGCAGAATACGACGACGCCCGTGGCACAGTGACAGATGGTGTTGTTGAGAAACACGCCTTGGCCGTTCACGTCCACCAGGACGCCGCTGAAGCCGCATTTCTCGATGCGGTTGGCGTCCGTGAAGTCAGGGTAGGCCTTGTCGGAGATGTAGACACCCGAGTAGGTGCAGTCGCGGATGTGGTTCGCCGTGTAGCAGCCGTGGCCGCCGCTTGCAAAGGCGAAACCGTCCATGCATGTGTGAACCTCGTTCTTGCTCATCGAGTAAACCGTGGAGTTGTTCGCCACGCACACGCCGTACGGGGCCCCGTAGATGGTGTTCTCGGTGATGGCCGTCTCGTGCTTATCGCCGTCGAAGTGATCAAGGAAGATGTTCGCCTCGTCGTGGCCGTAGATATTGTTTGCGCGAATCAGCATTAATGTTTGCAGCTGCTCAAAGGAGGACTGCTGCTGCTGCTGCTGCAAGGATCGCGGCCGTATAACAGAGGTACGGTCTGCGACACCAAGCGTGGTCGTCAAAATCGCCAGCGCACGCGCTGCACCGTACGTGGCGTCGCCACGGACGCCGTACGCGTTGTTCTGGAAGATGTCGTTCTCCTCCAACGTGCCGTTAGGAAAGGCATCCAACAAAACACCACCTCGTAGGTTGGCGGTGATGATGTTGCCGCGAACGACGCTTGTCGGCAGCCGAACCACGCTCGCACTCCGCTGCAGCGACGCGCTCGCAAGGCTGCGCAGCACACTCGCATCCGTGTTGGTCGCGAACACGCTAGAGCGGTGCTGTGCTGTACGTGATGCCTTGCGCTGCAACGACGCCGACAAGTCCTTGTTGCTCGTGTCGGCGTCATCAAGATACGCAGAGTGAATCTGAATGACTGCGGAGTCCATCGATGAGCCGAACTGCACCCCAATGTCGTTCCGCGTCACTTCATTCCGCTCAAACAGGCCGGCGCTGTCCGGGGCGATATGCAGCCCGCTCATCTGAGAGCGCGTCACCCTGTTCTGTGAAAAGACCGGGTCCGCCTGCCGCTGTGCCAGCACGCCGCTGCCGTAGCAGTCCTCGATGATATTCTGTGTGAACAATCCCTTGCCGCCGTCCGACACGAGTACGCCGACAGCCTCGCGTGCGATATTGTTGCCCCGAAACGTCGGATTCGACCCCTCCAGGATGAACACACCGCACTGGTAGTTTCCGTGAATGCTGTTGCGCAGGAAGCTGCCACCGGCGCTGCGCCCGCAGACGATGCCGCAGCCAGAGCGCGAGCTGGAGATGACGTTGCGCAGAAACTCCGGCTCCGAATACGCACCCGCCACCAGCACATTAGCGGTCGCGTTCGTTGCGATGGTGTTGCGCTCGAAGAAGCCGTGCCCCTCGTTGCACACGACCACGCCTCCTTGTGAGCTATTCTCGATGCGATTAGCTCGAAACACCGAGGAGGCGCCCTCCGTCAAGAGCACGTTCGGCCCCGCGTTTTTGCGGATGCGGTTCCCCACGAACACGCCTAGCGCGTTGTTGCACGCGCGCACTCCTGCGCACGTGTTGTCTGTGATGTCGTTGTCCTCAACGTAAGGGTCGGCGTCCAGCTCGACGAGGATGCCGTCGCCGTTGAAGCTGATGGTGTTGGAAAGGACAGTGCAGCGGCTGCACGAGTCGATGCGGATGCCGGTGTCTGTGGAGGCGGTGATGCGGTTATGCGAGATGAAGGCGTCGGCGCCTTCGGTGCAGTTCACCTGTGCGTACAGGTTCGCTGCAAGTTTGTTGAGCAGAATCGTCGGCTTGCTACCTTCGGCGACAGCGATGCCACCTTTGCGGTTCTGCGAGATGGCGTTGGCGCAGATGAGGGGCTGGCTGTATTTGTCGACGCGGATGCCGGCTCCAACGTGAGTGGCGATGATGTTGCCGATAATCAAACCGCGGCTCATGCTGGCAAGCTGAATGCCGTCTCGCTTCCCGCTCGCCACCTCGTTGCCGATGATGAGCGGATTCGCAAAGTTGCTCACCAGGATGCTGGCCCCGCGAGAGCGCAGGAAGCGGCAGCCGGTGATGAGCGGGTGCGCTGCGCAATCCACGACGATCGCGTATGTTCCACAATCCTCAAACACGCAGTCCTCGACCAGTCCGTACCCTTGGCGGCCGAAGCGAATGGCGCAGATATCGCAGTTGGAGAACTTTGTGTTGATGATGTCGATGCCCTTGTTCCCGCGCAGCCGCAGCACTTCGCGCTGCGATGCTGGGGTGTCCTTTCGGTGGCTGAGTTGCGTGCCCAGCATGTCGTTCAAGATGCCGGCGAACGGGTTCGCAGAGGTGGCGTCGAGCCCCTCATTCACGATCGAGGCGGTGCTGGTGCCGATCTCGAAAGCCGGCTGCAGGCATGTGGGGTTGGCCTGCAGTGTCATGGTCACGAGCTGCTGGAGATTGGCCCTGAGCTGGTCCAGCGAGCACCACTTGCTCTCAATGCATACAAGCGGGGTCGTCGGCGAGGTAGAGGGTAGGAAGCAGGCCGCGTCACACGAGGATGGCGACGATGTGCTGCCTTGGACCGGTGTCCACGCAAAGGCCCGCTTCGGGTTTGGCAGTTCGTCAGACAAGAAACGATCCGCCCCGCTCATGCTGCCGCCGATGGCGCTGACGTTAAGGCCGGCTTCGGCGGGGGCACCAACGCCAGATCCGGCTCCTGTCATGGCGGTGGCGGAATTCTGCTGCTGGATATACGAGGCACGGCTCATGGCGCACTGTGCGTCGATGCCGACGCGGCAGCGGTCTATGACGTTTTCACCCGTGATACGCAGCGTCTGATGGTTGGGGGCGTAGCCAAAGCTCTCCTCCACAAGGGCCAAGATGCCGCAGCGCCGTTGGCAGCGGATCACGTTCCCTTTGAGCTGCGCCGTGCCAGGGCCTTCCATCAGCACGCCAATCTCGCCCTCAATGAACTCGTTCGAGGCGATGGTCGGCGCGGCTCCTTGGGTGAGGATGATGCCACAGGCACTCCCTACAGAGCTCATGGAAACCCCGCCAGACGCACCGCTGCTGGGGTCGTCGGAGATGGAAAAGTGGCAGTGCGTCACCTCGACCTGGCTGCACGACGTGGACGAGAAGCCGGAGTCACGACTGATGGAGCTGACGGCGCCGGAGATGCTCATGGCATCGCCACCGGTGCTATTGTCGATCGTGCACTCTGTCACCGCTAGCCCGCCCCGCGTGTCAATGTCGAAACACACGTTGCGGTGATTGCGGATCGTGGAGGATTTGATGATACCGCCGCCACTCTCGTGCACAACGATGCCGACGCCGCTGCTACTTTCCTTGACAGTGCACTCGTCGACGTGGGCTACGGCGTTGCCGCCGATGACCAGGGAGCTGCAGTGGCAGCGGAAGAGAATCGGGTTGCCTGCGACGGCGACAACGGCAGCGTTGAGCTTGCTGCCACTGCGAGAGGAGACGATAATGCGCTCCATGTAGACCTCGATGCCACTTGTTGCGATCGTGATGGTGGATAAACGAGAGAAGATGTGCGGATCCTCGCCCTCCGAGGCGACCAGTTCCAGCGGCATCTGCACAGCCACGGACTCATGGTACTCCCCACCGGTCAACTCGATGCGATCAAACGGCTTTGCAAGAGCGATGGCACCAGCAATGGACTTCTGCGACGCGATCTTGGCATGGGCGTTGACGATGATGGTGCGCACCTTCTTCTTCTGCCATCGGCTGTACCGCTGTACAACGGCATAGCCTGCTTCTTCGTACATTGTGACGCCGTGCACGCACCAGTCTCTTCACTTGCGCTGCCGTGCGTGTGGCTCTGCTATAGGTAAGGAGCAGCGCCTTGCCCTTGTCGCTGCGAGGGCCTTTGCAGCGGGGCCAGGTTCGGTGTCGTGCAAGCCCGATATCACAGTAGCGCCACCGCCAGCAAGCCTCGAAGTGCTACTTAGTACAGATAGCGTGTGATCGCCCAACGTCCGTGCGCCACTTGTCCTCAGCACACAAATAAAGGAGGGAGAAAGTGAGCAGGCAGCGAGGGGGGCAGTTACGACGATACTTTTCTACGCGTGAGACGCCGACAGAGCGCTGTGGTAGCAGGCAGAGTTGCACGCCAAAGGGGTCGTGAGAACTGCGCCACCTGGCAGGTGTACGGTACTCTAAATCGAATAATGTATGCAAGCGTAGGAAGGACAGTCTGTCCCTTAGACACAACGAGACAAGGGCGGAGGGAGGGAGGGTGCGACTATGACAACGCTGCGCCACCACAGCGAGAACATGCAAGGAGATCCACAACCGCGCGTGTGTGAGGGGGCTGTCCTCCTTGTGAGCGGTGCCGTGTGTTGGCAGAGCCTACAAAGAACAACAAAGAAACGAGCCCAGAAGAAAGGAGCACACAGGACGGACGAAGCGGCCGCCACCGGCACAACAGCCGCCAAATACGACACCGGAAGCAGGCGAGAACCGAAGTGGAGAGAGAAAGAGAGAGGGAGGGAGCCCTGCACAGGACAGTTCCAGAACCAGCGCACGCAGGTGTGCAGACTTGGAAAAGGGGGCGCGCGGCAGAACAGTATATCGTACATCAAGCAGAGACACTATACATTCGAGTCCGAAATTTCTCGAGAGCAACAATAGAGGTGAAGAAAGAAACAACACAGACGAACAAAGGAGAGCGAGAGGGGGTGAGAGGAGAGAAGGGACGGTGAAGAGGAGAAGCAGCGGCAGCGGGAGGAGAAGAAAAATATATATATATATGCACGCGCCTCGCAAAGAATGGGTACACCGGACAGCGTCGCACACAGCGAGAACGCGAAGAGTGAATGGGGTAAGAAAGAAATGGGGTGGCGGTGGCGTGGAAGAGGAAGCCCACGTATGTGAGCGACAGAAACGGACGGGGCAAGGGGGCCCAGACGACCAAGGCTACTTCGCGCCGTGAACGCGACAATAAAGAGGGATTCCGCGAGGAACCCAACAGGAAACTCTAAAAAAGGTGGAAGATGGAGAATGTGGGACTCACACGCAGCACAATAGGACCTAAGATGAGGAAAGAATGGGTGGGGCGGGGGCGAGACACCTTGGGTAGGAGCACCTCAACACGAATCTACGACTTTATAATACGTGACACTTAGACACTGACTTTTTGTGTGGACAAGCACTCAACTCTCATCCGCCGGTCTGCAGAGCCGTGGTTGCTTGCGGACATCGTAAAGCGGAGGGAGGGCGGCAGCAAGGGAGAGAAACGGAGGCAGGAAGGGCAAAGGGAAATGAGGAAGAGAGGCACGTGCTGGCAAAACCGCGTTTCTATGGCCTGGGCACGCGATGGACGGGTCGGGGGGGGGATGATGCCACCTCCCCCCTCTCCTCCTCTTCCACCTCCGCAGCACATTTTCATAGTGGGAGGCTTGCGTGGCGGCCGTATGGTCTTTGCCTTTTGAGGAGGAAACAACGCCGTCGGAACAGCTGTCGGTTAGAGAACACCGAAGACACTATGGAAAAGTGTCGTGCTGGAGCGCACCAACACAGGGAAGCAGACGTCAGTTCGGTGATTGCCGCAGCGCCGCTGAACAAACCCTGCAGTGCATCTCCCGCAGAGAGGTGCGCTACTCCGTTCGACCTTTCTCCTCCAGACACCACCACGCGCGTCAGCTCTCGAAACAGAAGACACAAACAAGATGCGTATACGCAAGGAGTGCAGTAGAGCCTCATAGACGAGCGAAGCGATAGGGGGAAAGACGGGAGGTCGAAGAAAGGGAGTTACGGCGCCTGATTTTTTTTGTCCGAGTGTAGCAGATGGAGCTGAAGAGATACAGGTGCCGATAGCGAATACTGAATGTGCATCGTGGCGTACAAGGCCGCTACTGAAAACGGGGAGGCGTGTGAAAGCGATAGAGAGCGATGATCACAGGTTGGGCGGGTGGGATGTCGTCGCAGCTTTTCAGACCTGACCCCCCGCCGGCTGCGCGCGCAGGAGCTGGAAAGAGAGAGAAGAAGCGTGTACTTCCCGCGAGTCGCGCGCTGTCCAGCGACTCGCTTTCTCCCTCCTGCATCCTCGCGCAGATTCCGCTTCGCCACGTCACGTTCGGTACACTTCCTTCTGATGTGGGAATGTGGCCTTGAACCTCCCTCCCCCACTGTCGGCACCCACGCGCCTTCTAGCCCGAGCGCCGCGGCCCGGCACACCTGCGTGGGGGTGTGAGAGACCCCCCCCCCGGAGTTTGATAGCGAAGGATCGCTCTTTCCATGTCTACACCGGAAAGGTCCTGAAGACGGTGTGTTGGCTGCGCTCATTCTCGTCGTGCGCAACATATGCACATCATCCGGTCGACCCGGCTGCATTGGCATGCACTCTAGCAGAGGAAAAGGCAGCTCCGTGGCATGTTGTCTTCCCGCGTGGCAAGCTTCCGCCCCTGTGAGCAGCTCATTATCGTCTCTTGTACGGCCGATCGCCAGACCATCCGACGGGCGGCCCTGTCTTCCGAGTTCCAGATGTTGTTGCGGCTGGTGCTGCCCCTCGGCGCGGAGAGGGCTGCCAGGATCTTCGGCCCGTTAGTGCCTCTGCTGCCTAGTCCGCCCTTCACCCCCTGAAGCCGTGCAAGACGGCGTCTGAATTCGCCTGCTGCCGGACTCGGTGCACCCAACATGCTTGACAACGGTGGCGGTCTCTGTCGGGGTGGTGACTGGTGAAGCAATGAGCCTAAAACACTCGTTCTGTTGAGCCGGCGCATCGTCTGCAGAAAGAGAGGGGGGGGGGAGAGAGAGTGCGGGGAGCGAGAGGGGCGTGTGTGTGCATTGCAGCTGCCATGCTGTGCGAGCAGAGGAGAGGATAAACCCAAGAGGTCATGCAGGCAAGGAGGGGGTGAGTTTTCGAATCATGAGAGCGTACACATCGCGGCCCTGTCCCTAGGCCCGCAGGAGACGGCATGAAGCGTTTTCTGGACGGCGGCCACTTGCCCAGTCCGTACAAGGATAAGAAAAGTTTTGAACGACCTCTTCTTTCTCGCGTCACCATCCCGCGGTGAGTGGAAGCACACCAGGAGAGAAACACGTGGTCGACGGGGTGCCGGCGGCCCACTCCCCCACACCGTGCGAAATTTTTACTGCGACGTGCGATATTCAGACACACACACACGCAAGTATAAACAGATAATAAAACGACTTGCAGGGCTCACGCGCACGCTCACCTCATGCCCACTCCTCTTTCAGGTAGCGCTCGTCGTACTTTACGCAAGCTTCGCAGCCAGTTCGCCGCTCTTCTGAATGGCCTGCAAGTCGCTGCACCCGCCAATGAACTCACCGTTGATGAAGATCGCCGGCACTGTGTCGTGATTGTACGCCTGCAGAATCTGCGCACGAAGTTCCTCGCCGTTGTCCATCTGGTCGCACTCGTAAACTTGTATATCCTTCGCAAGCGACTTGAGGATCTCCTTGGCGCGAGAGCAATACGGGCAGTGCACCCACGAGAAAACCACCACTTTGTGTCGGTGGATGAGCTCGGCGACGGTAGCGGGCATCGTTGAGGGCCGATAGAGAAAACGGCTGGAGAGCATACAAGTTAAGATAAAAAGCGTCGAGACGGAAATAGTGGGCGAATCGGAGGGCGCCGAGGGCGATGAAGACTGAGGGTCGCTGGGTAAAGCTTGGATACAGATGCGACGCGTGTCGAGGGCACAAGGGAGAGGGCGAAAGGGGTGTGGAGAGAGAGGGAAGGAAAGGCGATGCATGAGGGGGACCCTGTGCAACTTGATGCACGACGGGATGCGCCACGAGAAGCGTGCAAGAAAAAAAAAGATGCTTATCGTAGTCTCATGCAAAGACGGTACACACAACAGCCAAGTGGCAAGACCATGTTCGGGGCGCACCGTCGACAGCAACGTCACAAGCCCCGCACACGCTGTTGTTCCACTCATCGAGCAACCTTTGCTTTGCAATGCAGCTCGCGTATTTTTTTTTTGCGTACCGTTCGCGTCTCTCCGTGCGCAGAAGATGAGACACAGTGGGGTGAGGGGGAGAGGAAAAGACGGGCGGTGGACGGGGCGGGAAGGTCGATCATCCCACTTCCGCCCCCACACGCGAAAATACGGTTCCCCTTCTACTCTGTGCCGGCACAAAAACATCCGTCAAGCGATCCACATCGCAGACAAACAAGGTGCACTCTGAGGCTCGCGGGAGAAAGAGACGCGCATCTGTTCTGCTGCACCACCGCCGCACACGCGCGCACAGAAACTTCTCTCGCGACTTGGGTGAGCGAGTGGGGGGGGAGCTCTGCTGGGTTCTCACATGGACACGTGACGTCGCAAAAAGGTGTCGAGCTTTTCCAGGTCCTCCACCTTGCTGCGTAGCAGGCGCAGCGCCTCCTCCTTGTCGACGCGCTCATTTTCTCGCAGGTAGACTATGTCAAACGCGCACGGCCCTGAATGCTGGACAACGCACTCAAACAGCGCTTGCAGCACAGACGAAACCTCACGCGTGCTTAGACTAGCATGATTGAGGTGCACTCGTCGAAGCGTCGAGGAAAGACGCAAGGCCAGCGTGCGGAACGCGTCGCAGAAGGCGTTCTCGGTGGGTTGGCTATGTACAGTCCTGCGTGCGTGCGTACCCAGTGGATTGTTGCTGAGGCCGATCGTCTCGAGGTGCGGAGGCAGGTGACCCTCATCATGTGATCGAGCAGAGTCCACCAAGAAGAGCAGTCCGTCTATGGTGATGTTGTTCGATGCGAGCAGGAGACGACGAAGACCACGAAGATGCACGAGAAGACCGCTGCACAGTAGCCGCATTCCCGCATCTCCCAGCTCGTTGCACTCAAGGTCCAGGGTCACAAGGCGCACGTATGCGGGCGATGGCGCTGTGTGTGCTGCTGAGTTCCATAATCGCTGAGGGGAAAGGAGAATGTCAGCTAGTGATACGCTGTCTGTTGCGCCGCGGTCGTCGGCGCAGAGATGGTGTGCCTGCAGCCGGCAGTGCCGCATCTCTACTCTAGCAACGGACCTCAGCACGGAGACTGCCGACGGAGCTGCGCTTTCATTTGCAGACTCGTTCTGCTTTTTCTGCGCGTCGCTCTCGAGTTGCTGCAGCACTGATGACAGTGTAGCCAGCACGAGGGAAGTCCACGCCTCGCCTTTCGATATGGTGTTTTCACTTAGTTGCGGAGGCGTGTGGTCGGCTCTGTCGCGATGGCGTTTGCGGTCCTTCGCCGCAACGCTTGACTGCAGCTGCACGCCATGGACCTTGAGTACGAAGCCAGGCGGCGCCACATTTCGCTGGGCAACTCGCTGATGCTTCTCCACATCGCGCTGCAGTGAGGCAAGCAGGGCTTCGCGCAGGTGCGCCCTCATTACTACGGAGAGATGCAAGAAAAAATAAGGGAGAAGCGAGGGCGGAACCGCACGTGAGGGGCGGAGCAAGAAGAGAGGGACGGCATATACACGTGTGCAGTGACGGTCGTAAAGACACGCACACACACATGCACCTGATTGGCGGTGTTCAATGGCGAGATCGAAGCGAAACTGCTGAAGAGTGGGGTTGCGTCGTGGTCTACACCTGCGCCCGGAACGTGCTTGGCGAAAACGGGGCGCACATGAACAAACGAGCATAGCGCTATGGACCTCCTCAAGGCAGGCCAGACAACTCCTTGCGTTGCGCGTTGTGCACCTGTGGTCATGGATTTTCTTTTTGCGTTGGTTTCTGTGCTACTCCGCCTCCACCCTCACCCATGTGTGTGTGTGTGTGTGTGTGTGTGTGTGTGAAGCGTTTTTCCTTGGGCGTCGAGTGAGAGGCTCATCCAGCTGTCTTATTGGTTGTTCACGTTGCCCCTGTGTGCTCGGTGCTCTTCTTTCTTAGAGAGCGAAGACGCCACCTCGCACGTCTACGCTTGCGCAGACGGACATCATGATGGAGGAGGAGGAGCACAATTTTTTCAATGGGAATGCCAAAGACGGAGCGATGATGCCGCCTACTTCCAACCACCCCCTATCCAAAAAAAAAAAAGGATGTGCACTGGACACGTTTCGTACGCACAGCCAGAGCGGACGGCAGACACGCGCCGTTACACATACCTGCGAGAAGCAAGAGCCCGCAACACCGACCAGCGAGGCCCAAATGCACGACACACACATACACAGAGGCTCCTTTCCCCTTCACAAGTGTTAGAGAGAAGGACCGTAAGTGAGCAAGCACGTGAGGAGCAACCGGCGAGAGAAAGAAGCTCATTCAACTGGGCACGCGGCAACGCCGCATTCGACGAGTAAGGCGCCCCCCTCAACTGCACGCGCACTCACCCCTATACAAGAGGACCTCCCCCTCCCCCAAAAAAAGAAAAACCCCACCAAGAGCTACGTAGCGCAGAAACGCACGCGCTCATCCACGCAGCACATGACGGGAGGAACCCACGCAAAGAAGCCGAAGAGAAATACGAAGACACCACGTGAAGACACGGCATCGACGACCCCAGCACACAAGCGCACGCCGTAATGCCAACCACATCGAGCGGCAAGCTTGGCGCACGCACGCTCATGCACGCACGAGCGGCGCATCATTCTCCCCCTTCCCCTTCCCCTTTCCATGCAAAAACAACTCTCCGTCGCCTCAACAGAGAGGGCGACTCCGCTGCGCCAACCCGCCTGCCCTCCAAGCGTGAACGAGAGAAAAGCGAAACAACGGGATACCTCGACAAGTTCAAAACAAGGCTTCGTAGGCACTGCTCGGATGAAAGAGAGGGTACCCAAAATGCACAGGGGCGAAGGAGAGCTGCGGGGGTGAGGTGTTGGCGCTGCCGATTTGACCCGTCACGGCGCTCGTTGGCATGGTTAGTCGTCCTCGTCCTGGTACTCTACAACCCGCCGCGGACGGCCACAGCGACGGGGCGGCAGAAGCTTGCGATAGTGCTCTAGGTTGCCCTCCGTCAGCTCCGCACTGTTAATGGATATGCCAGAGCGCCGCATCACCTCCTCGACGTACTCGTCGTCGTACTCTTCGCTCTCCTCCGACTCCCCTGTCTCTTCGTCCTCTTCGTCCTCCATGAATTTCTCGCACACGGCTACGTAGTTCGTCGTGGACGCCGAGTACACCATCACGGGCGCCTCGATGCACAAGCCAATCGTGATACCCACACAGACGCCGAACGTGCGGTAGCCGAGGTATTCACCGAGAAGGAAAGCAAGTGGGACACCAACCCCCCACAGGCTCGTCAGGAGAATCAATGCGCCGATGTAGTTTTTCCCCATGCCGCTGAAGATGCCCTGAAAGGTGAACTGCACTGCGTCGCACACGTGGAGGATGGGAAGGAGGTAGAGCACCTCGCGCGCCAGCTCTAGCGTCGTGCCTTCGGTGCCGAAGAACGACATGAGCCGGTCAAAGAAGGCCACCAACAGCGCGGAGTCGACAAGGCCGACAACAAAAGTGATGAGGATCGAAACACGCACAAAACGCTTCGCGCTGGCCGGCTCGTAGGCACCGATGCAGCGGCCAATGTTGGCACATGCACTGGCGCTGAGGCCACCCGGAAAGGAGGCGAAGATGAAGAGGCAGTTCATAATGCCGGACCAGGCAGCACCGTCTACCTCACCGAAGCGGGCACACATGAGCACCGTGACGTCGAAAGACGACGCTTCGGCGGCCACAAAGATGGCGCTGGGGACGGCTAGCTTCATGTACTCCTTGACGTCTGTCCAGTCCAGCGCTTCTGCGATGCGCCACTTCCCTAGCGTGATGCGCGTCTCACGTTTGAAGACGGTGATAACCGTTACAATCGCCAGCTGAAACCACGCCGTGATGGCCATCCCGAGCATTGTGTAGCGCACCCCCATCGGCGTCAGCTTTAGCTGCAGAAACGGCGTAAGAATGACGCCGGCAGTCAGCGCGATCATCGGAATGTGGGGCTGCATCTGGTTGTTGAGGAATTTGTTCATGGAAATGAACAGCACCATCGGAATGAGATAGAGCGGGGAGTAGAGGAGAAACTCCTCCGCCTCCTCCGCCAGTACCTTGCCGTAGAGAGGCACAAGAATGCTGTCGAGGGTGTAGATACAGACGCAGAGCGGGATCAAAATGATGAGGTTGATGAGAGCTCCGCGCTGCAGCACCAGCCCCATCTCAGGGCTCAACGGGTTTCGCCCGTACTCGTGCGAGCACAGCGTGTCGAGCGCAAAGGTCAGCCCAATTGTCGGGTAGGTGATCAGGATGCTAAGGAGAAAGTAGCCCACCGACGCGCCGGTGAGCTGACGTGGACCAAGGTACCTACCGACGAAGGACAGCGGCACAACGGACATCGAGAAAGTGAAGCAAATAGATACAGCTGCTGGCACGGCAAGGTAGAGGAGGTCCATCGTTGCACCAAACCAGGAGAAGCTGTCCCCAGACTCGAAGCTCTCATCCTCGTCCTCTTCGAAACCGGCGATAGCCTCCTCGGCCACATTCCCCTCCGCATCGGGTTTGATGCGCACACAACGCGCTACTGCCGGTATGAGTGGCGTCTCGCTCTTCTTCACTGCCTGCGCCGACGGTGTGCGGTCGAGAGCGGAAACAACATCGTCGGCGTTATTGACGTCTCGCGCATTTGAGTGGGCGCCGCCCCCAAAGCGCATTTTTCGTTCCTCGAAGGCGCGCAACGCTCGCACGGCGCGCGAGATCGTCGTGGGGGACAGCAACTGCTTCTGCTTCTGTTTGGCGCTGTGGTCGCGCATGAGCTGCACCGCCAAGAAGTCTGGCGACGAGTCACGGAACGTCATCTCGCTCAGCTGCGACGCCGATAGGTCGGCACCACTGATGGAAAGCCGCAACTTGCTGATGGAGGTACTCATGTCCAAGCTGTGATGCCCGCCAAGGCGGGCGTCTGCGCTCACAGCACGACGTGGCAGAACAATCGACCCGTCTAGGAAGTTCGGCTCCCTTATCGTCAACGATGTGTCCGTGTCATTGCCCTCATGCGAACTCGAACCAGCTTTTATGGGGGATGTGGCGGTCTTCTTGATGGCCGACACGGCTGGGGAGACGTCAAGAGAGATAGGGGTTGGTCGCCGTCGTGCAGCCAGCGTGCTTCGAGACACCGACGAATACGCCATTAGCGGCGCACGCGACGGCCGATTCGTTGCCATCTGCTGCGCTTTGTTGGGTACGGTGAAGACGGACCCGTGCGCCGAGGTGAAGCTACCGTGGAAGTAGTTCCTCTTCGCTTTCTCGGCGAGTCGAGCCGATTGCTGGCCAACGGTAAGCTGCCGTGAATGTTTGCGAACGTACGCCATACGCGAGGAGCGCTCGGGCATCGAGGAGGACCGCACCATAACGTTGCTGCTGCCCTGCATCGTGCCGTAGTGGCGTTGCTTCACACAGCTCTCGCGCACCTGTGGAGCGTCGAAAACCAACACGGGCGCGGCACCTCCGTGGCCAATGGAGGGTGTGCGCACTGAAGCATCAGCACGCTCCCGGGTCATCCGCCGCGTGCTTGGTAAACTCGGATGGCTCATGGCCGCGAGTAGCACGCCAATTTCCTATCCGTTTTTTTTTTTCGATTTCCGCTTCGCTTCTCCGCTTACTGGGCAACTCTCTGAGGATGTGTCTGACCGTGTGCCCACAAACGGGGTGGTGAGTTAGCGCCACTAACTTGTGATTCTCAGCTTGGCAAACAAAGGTTCCAGAGATGACAAGGCGAGAGGGAGCGAGAGGGAAGACCAGCAGCGACAGTGCACCCGTGAACAACACGTGACACACGTAGTGAAGGACGGACGTGTCTTGTGAGGACGTCAGCTTGTGTATAGGGGCTGCGAGAGACAGAGAAAAGACACGGACCACCAAACGAGTGGTGGGCGTTCCACACCAGAGCCAAAGGAGTCAAAAAAGAAAACAGAGTAAGGGGGAGGACAACGAATGCTCGACAACGGCCGAGTCGGCCGCGTGGCGAGCTGCACGACACAAAACGGAGCGCAGCAACACACACACACACACACACACACACGCAAGAAAAGAAAAAGCAGGCGAAAAAAAAAGAAAAAGAAGGAGGCCGCCACAAGAATGGGCCGCTGAGGTAGACGCGGAAAACGAGAGAGACAGAAACAGATAGAAAAGACGTAACGAGGAGCACGAACACAGATGCCTGCACCCACACGCCCATACGCACACACACAAAGAGGAGAAAGGGAGGGGGAGGGCCTGCCTGCTACGCCGCGGATAGAGGATTGACCCAGACAGAGCTCAGCGGGCAAGACGGCGTGGAGTATGTATCCTTCCCAATGTCCCGTGAAGAACGAGCTGCCGAAGAAGAAGCGCCCCGACAGGGAAGCACGAGAAGTCGGCGGCGCTAACAGAAAAGGTAATATACACAGACACAGGCACAGACAGTGAGAGACGGTGGCGGCGGCAGCGGCGAAGCGAAGAAACAAGCAAACACAAACCGAGAAGCAACACGTATGTATATGCACGACAAAGGAGATCAGATAAACAGCAGAAAAGAAGGGCAAGAAGAACACATCCTCTGCCGCACAAAGGGAGAGGTTCCGAACCAAAGCCGGCGTTGACTCGATCGCCCTCACAGTACCGACGGATGGACCACCTCGGTGCGCGCGTGAGTGGATGTAGATATCGAAGTATGAGTATTGCTAACCAAGGCAGGGCTTTGTCCGCTTCTTCTTTCGTTGCGTCACGTGTGCAGGACAGTGTCGTGAGTCATGACACACTCACGAAACGCAGCGACGGTGGTGGAGGCGCGCGCGATGTGAAGAGCTGCGCAGGGAAAGTTGGGCAGGTATGGCAAGAGGGAGAGGGCGGTGAGCGCCAGCGTAGCTGCTGCGCCCCGTTGCCCTCACGAAAATACGATGACAGGAGGCAAAGACGCCTACCGAGAGAGGTGCACCCACGCTGACACACGAAGCCAGACGATGAACACCTTGACGCGTGTGTAGCAGGTTCCAGAAGTCTTGAAGGACGGGGACTGTCGTGATGGCATCAATATGAAGGTGCGTGCGTAGGGCCGACGATGGGTAAGCAAAGGTTGAGAAATGAGGCAGAAAGCTCGATGCAGCGTCTACGCCACAAAGGAAAAGAAGCGCAGAGGGCCGTCTGCGGACGGCTGCGATTGTGGGGAAGAGAGGATGGAGAGGCACGGAGAAGGTGGCTTTGTGCGCATGCAAAGGCGCGTATACGGCGTGCGTGTGTGCCTGTGTGTGCAAGAGCGCAGAGATCCATCTCCACGACCGCCACACACGCGCGCTTGCACAGGGAAAGTCTCACCGAGAGAGAAGCCAGCGTGAAAGAGAGGCCGTCGTCGCATCTCGTTGTGCCTCTCTACCAACTCGGCTCACTCTCGCGTTTACTCGAATAAAGGGACACATGAGCCTTGGAAGGGCATGCGAGCACGTGCGGCAGCGAGAGCACACAGGCGTCGAGAATCCCTTCGAGCAGGCAAAAGTGGTCACAATAGTCAGACGCACACACTCGCGCACTACGGCTCAACGCTACCGTCGGGGAGAGGGGAGGGGTGCCACGAAAAAAAAAAAAGAAAAAAAGATTAGGTTCACAGGCTCTGCATCGCGAGTTCCTCATAGAAACATCCGTGCGCATGGCACACAGAGTGCGGGAGGCCAGCATCTTGAAGGGCGTGCTCTCATACGCACACAGTAGACATTCTTTAAACCCTACAACTTCGACTAGTGGAATGGCTCGCCACTAGCATGTCTTCTCGTTTTTGTGTCGATGCATCAGTGCTTCGCGCTCCACTTCGACATGGAATCTAGCATCGCGCGCTCCTCAACGAGCTGCTGGCACACGTCCGCGTACGCCGCCCAGTCGAAGTCCCTGGGAGCGTACTGGCGCACTTTTCGAGGTAGGAATCGCTGATCAAAGGCGGTATAGGAGTGCTCTTCGTTGAAGCGCAGGTAGTACAGAAAAAAGAAAAGCGTATTTGCAACCGTAATCATGTACGAGACGGGCTCCATGATGTCCCAGTCTAGGTCAAAGTAGGTGAGACGGGAGATAATGGCGAGCTGAGCGCCGGCGTAGAGCAGCGCAGCACCCCACACTGTGCGCCGCCAGCGAGCTGCTCGCGCGATGGCGGGCTGCAGTCGATTTCGCATCGCCTTCTCCCTCTCGGTCAGCGTCGCGACACGACGCTCTGCTTCCTCCACCATGAAGCTGCGGACCGCCACTGACGGCTTAGAGTTCGTCTCAGACGTCTCGTTGCCGCTGCTTGACGGCCTCGCTACGTTGCAGATCATCTCCAGAGTTTCAAGGTACAGCACCGGCCTCAGGTGAACCATGCTTCCGCCGTCCAGCACCACCACCACGCCCGCCGCTTCCAAATCCGCCAGGGCGGCGTCCGGGTCCTCGACGTGCGAAGCAGCGCAGAAATGGCAAAACTTGGTGCGAGAAATGACGATGTGTTGTTTGCCGGGGTGGAGCTGCGCACCCAAGTCGATACCGTCAAGCTGGGTGTGCTGCTGCAGCATTTGACGCAGAAGAAGAAGCGGGGTGATGGCGGCAAAGTCGTGTGCCGACAGGGCTGACGACGTCGGAGCCGATGCGTGGGCCGCGCGTGCTGTGGCGAATCTGCGACCGAGTGTGCTGAGACGACGGCGCCAGTGTGACAGAGTAGAGGTCGATTGCGCACTCGGCAGCAGCCCGCCGCTGCGCCGGAATATCGTGCCACTCACCGGTTGCATGAAGCACCTCCTCCCCGCCTGGTGGCCTTCTATCCTCCAAGACCTTAGTATTGTACGTCCTCGGGTTTCTCAACCAAAACAAGAGCAGGAGACAGAGAAGAATACCACTGGCATCCCGCACCATTCAAAAGAAGTGGCGACGGCAGCAATGCTGAGTTTATCGAGAATGCGGAAGAATAGGTGGAAGAGGAGGAGGAGAGGAGGAGGGGGGGGGGCGGCGGCTGCCACAGCTCTCCGCGTGTAATGGCGCGACTGCACCAGAGAACGAAAGGAGAGGAGAACAGGTGAGGAAAGGGTGTGGTTGTTGCTGGGTGAGGGTGTTGCACAGGTTGAGCAGTGCACGCGTACGCCTTCTTCTGTTAACCCGAAGAGGTGTTCGATTCGAACTACACCGCATGAGGCAAAGATGTCGGGGAGATCGAGAGAGCAAACGGTGCGGGGGCGGGGGTTTTGGTGTCGCCCTACTCGGCTTACAGCACATGATGGGGATCTCTGCGACACGTTGTGCGCCTGTCGAGCTCACACATGCAAGTGCGACGCTGTGGCCGCAGGAACACATGGCTGGGAGTGATGCCTGCTCTGTAGCAGAAGCAACTGCGCTCGTAAGGGTTTGAGCAAGGCGAAAACAACAACAACGGAAGATAAACGGCACCGTGAGGTGCCGGCACGCCCACAGTCGACTCACACGACGAGCGCCACACGCATGTATACTCTCTGGTCGAATAACAAGAGGTGTACCGGCCCCCATATATGTGCGTGTGTGTGTGTGTGTGTGCATGCAGGTGATTTCATACCGAGGATCCAAGCGAGAGAGTGTGCGAGGCCACAAAGAAGCGCGGGAGAGAGGGGGGGGAAGAGGAAACAATCAAGTGAGAACGCCTGCTTCGGCAAAGAGGCGCTGGCATTGGGGGGTGGGTTCAGGGGGGAGGGATAGGAGATAAAGGCCTACAGAGGGATGAGTACAGTAGCAAGGACAGCCGTGCTAAAGAAGGGGAGCAGAAGAAAAAAAGAGAGAACATAAAGCAAAAAAAAAAAAGAATGCACCACGAGCTGAACAACGGTCCAGACAAGAGGAGTCTGTGCTTTTTCTATCCTTCTTATGCGGTGTCCCACGTGCACGCTCACGTCCAGCACACAGAGCGACTGGAAGTCAAAACACACATAAACACCTACACATGCGCACGTGTCTCAACACAAGAATGATGTAGAAAGCGCAGGAGGACGGGCGGGAAGCTGTGTATGTTCCGTGTTCGGGGAACCAGGCGTCAGCACACGGCCCCGCCATTACGTACGGATGCATGTATGTGTGCCCTTGTGTTCAAGCTGCACGCGAGTGCTGGCATGTGTCTCTGCAGGTCGGTTTCTCTGTCGGTTTGGGCGAGCGCACGCAACACACGGCGCCGTTGTGAGCGACCGAAGCTAATTGTGATGTACGTGCAGGTTGCCTCCTCCGCCCGCGCATCGCTGTGGGGGGTGGGCAAAAAGGAAGTAAGCGGAAAGAGCGACACAGACCGGCGAGTGATGCCCCCCCCCCCAAAAAAGGAATAATCACTTTTTTGCGAGACGGTGAAAAAGCATAAGGGAGAAAGTGGGAAGGAGAACACCGGGGGCAAAAGGTGGCGCCCGTGAAGGAGGAGGAGAAGGGCGGCAGCAGCAACAGCAGCAGCACTCTTCTTTGCGCTCCTTTTGAGTGGAATCGCACCGCACACGCCGAGCGAAAAGCACACGAAAAAATGGAGAGTCTAAAAAATGCGTGCAAGCAGCGGGTGCAACAGACATGCAAAAAGGCTCCTGTGATGGACGCGATACGGATGAGAGGCATCGGGGGTGGTGGGGGGAGAGTCGTCGTTCTTAACGAGAACGGCATGCAGGCAAAGTTCTATGAGTCTATGTACTTGATGTGCTCTCCGCCGCTCGCTCCGTCACCGGGCCAGAGAGCACCAGATGCACCGACAGGCAGGCGCGAACGGATGCGTTCATAACCAAAAAAAAAGGCGTTTAGGTGCATGCGAGAGAGCGAAACTCGATGGGAGTCGGCGGAGTTGAGGCGGAGAATCATGAAGGGCTACAATGGAAGAGAACACGTGTGCGCGGTATGAAGCAAGGACGAACCGGGCAAGAGAGCACACGAGCCACACACGCAAACACGTGCACAGGAGGGGGTGGTTTCTAAATGTGCGTGGAGATTTGGGTGGGGCGGGGGCGGACGAGGGGTTGCCTGCGTGAGCGCAAACAACAGCAACGAACAAGCGAGAGACAACATGGAGGCAACATAGACGCAGAAAGAGGTTCAGAGGATCCACCTCGGTGCCCCTCATCCCCAAACAACTGCTTGCGGCACCCCAGCAGTGACCCCAGCATGACAAGTCATCAGAAAAATAAAAAAAAGGTCTGGAGACGAAGGGGGACGCGATTCAGCGGGCAGCATACAGACAGGCAACGAAAGACAAAAAAAAAATCGAAAAGGACGAGGAGCGTGGCGCTGGCGCCATCGTTGCGTACAACTAACCGCCGATCCTGTACGGCACCCAGACAGACTGCGGCGCGTCTGCAAACAGGAGCGCGGTGGACACACCGTCAAAGCTGATCCAGCACGCTGGTAGCGCCGCCTCCCCCTCTCCCTCGCGAGACCGCAAAACGTCGCCGCTTTCGTCTGGTGTGAACTCGCCCACGAGATGACGGGCACTCGTAAAGGTGAGTGTCTGATTTTCTGGGGTGTTGGCAAACATATTTCGACTGCCCGACGCACGGCGCAGCAAGGAGGGCACGTGACGCAGAGTGCTTGCCCACCTGTCCTCGTCCTCGCAGTCGTTTCTTGCTTTGACGGCATTGACGGCGGCCCGCCTCACGTGCGCTTCAACCCCTACGCTCTCCGAGAGGTGAGACGCATATACAGTCCACGAAGCAGCGCTGCTGCCGCGAAATGCCGCGCTGGTGCGCATCATGAGCTCAAACTCGCCAGCCATCACGTCTGGGCCGCCCTTGGTGCTACACCGCAGCCCCAGCACCCCCAAAAGGGTGCCGTCCGCAGCGTAGCACGTGAACCCGTGGTGCGGTAGCATCAGCGGCACACCCGCCCTCTCCAGCCGCGGGTGATTACGACGAAACAGCGGCACCTGGTTTGACAGGAAGGCCAAGAATTCGGCACCCGGCGGGGCACGGATGGCATGCGCCACCCGCGCCGACATCTTCACTGGTGGGTGCATGTAGCCATGTTCACCGGTGGAGAGGATGCAGAAGGTCAGAGAACGAAACGCCGCGTCCACTGCTTCGCTTGGCAACCACAGCCCGCACACATGCAGTTCGCCGAGCCCCGCAGGCAGGGCGTCCACAATCGGTGGCAACATTGACGTGGCCGACGACGCGGTTGCCTGGATGCTCTGCTTCTTGGCCCCATGCTGAGAGACAGGGCGCAGCTTCAAGAGCCGTGGTGAGCCTCCAAGGACGCTGCTTTGCCCGGTCAGCACCGACTGCGCCGGCACCACCGTACTTACAATCGGATGCTCGGCGCCGACACTTGCCGGTGCGGACGCCACAAACTGCAGCGCTGCACCACCACAAAACTCCTCTGACGAGACCGTCGCGTCACGTAACTTGCGGGCCTTCTTCCGCCCGGAACTGAGGGACTGCGACGCGGCGGGAGAGATGCTCTTCTCAGGAGCGGCCAGGGCTTGTGTGCGCTTCGCCGTGGTGTTGCCATCCACGGGTGACTGGGTGGGGTTGCGCTCTGACAGGCGCGCTTGGTCGCTGGCCCTCTCCCAGTCCGGTGATTTTGGGCTCTCATGGTCAGCACTGGCGTGCGTGTCTGGCGTCGGCATATCAAGAAGAAGATCCGGCACATGTAGCTGAGGTGTGAGGACTACGCCACTGCTCCGTGTCTCTCCCACGGAGCGAAGCGTCGACGGCGCACGCGCGGTACCAGGACTCTTTCGCGCCTCATCGGGTGCTTCGAGGGCGCCGACAACCTCCGCGGGAAAAGCGGAGGAGTGGCGAGACGGCACCCTGTCCTTTGCGCTGCTCCACCGACGTCGCCCATGGACCGGCGACTCCTCCTGAGTGTTCTGCACACGCGGCGCGGAGAGAGAAAGCGGCCTATGCGTCACAAGGGTCCTCACCTTCTCGTCTGCCTCCACAATCTCGTGCGTCGCTGATGGCAAGGCGATGTCTGTCACGCTTTGGCACGAGCGGCGGTGGGCTATGCAGCCCCGTCCCAGGCGAGAATCCGCTCGGTTACCGCTCCCTATGCGACTTGGCAGAAGATTGCTGGCGTGTCTCTGGTCCCCGGCGTGCATCCGAAAGAGCGAATCGGGCATCACGGTGCGCGGCAACTTTGCCGGCAGCGTCGCTGCGCGCATACTCGTCAAGGCAAAGTAGCGGTCTCGATCCGTTGGTCGCAGGTCCGAATGGAACCAGAACACGAAAGAGCCATCGTGCGGCGCCGTCCAATGACCCCCGTTTGGCAGGCTGAAGCGCTCGCCAGGTAGCACCCAGCCAAACCACTTCACGTCGTGGTGAGCCCCCGTGAAGCCGAACGGCACGTTGCGGGAGACCCGGCCGCTCTTCTGGAGAGTTTCCGTGCAGCAGGAAGGCCACGGGAGGCCGCCGCTGAAATCGATCGTCAGCTTCACCAGAGGCAACTCCGAGCGACGCAGCCCCTGGCTCGGGTACGGCACTAGCACCTCCTTCACGGTGACGCGGTGGAAGACCTGACCCGTCGCGTTCAGCTCCGGCACCCGTTCGTATACGGCGAAGCCGCCGAACACCTGAAACAGCATCGTGCAGTCCAGCAGCGGTGTGGCGTCTCGGGCGATGCTGCTGCTGGCGTTGATGCCGTCGTGGCAGCTTCGCAAAGCGAGTGCCGCTTGCTTGCGCCGCCGACGCTCATCGCTGGACCCGCAAAGGGGGTAGAGAAAGGTTATATAGTGCAAGTCCATGCCGTGCAGCTGCGGCAGCAGCTCCTCGTCAGACCACGACGGCGATGAAAAGCCCGGGGCGTGATCGCCATCCTTGCCGCACAGGGGCGTACTGCCGCGGTGCTTTTTGCACAAGACGCACACTCCCTCCATGGTGTACCGCCGTGCACCGGGGTTCAGGTGAATGTCAGTAGGGTTCGGCATCCGCAGCAGGTCGTACGAGCCCAGAGCGAACGGGAAGCGACACACAGGGGTCGGCCGATGCAGGTCCTGCAGCATGCGGTCCATTGTGTCCAGCGACGGTCGCGTAAGCGGGTCAAGCGAGAGGAGCTGTGCGACCACGGTCACGATTGTGCTGCTGTAGCCGCGGCGCTCCAGCTCCCGCCGCAGGCGCTTCCAGAGAGAGTCTGGAGTGAGCGCCGCTGAGTTGAGCGGCGTCAACTCGCGCAAGGGTGCAAGCCGAGGGACACGGTCCGGCGGAGAGGTGGTGGCGATATGGCCTGTGCCGGCAACACCAGAGGCGAGGAGGTAGAGGACGACGCCAAGAGTCCAGACATCTTGCTTTGCGGCCGCGCTGCCGTGCGTCGGGTATAGCCTCGGCGAGCGATCCTCAGGCGTGCAGTACAACAGCTGCCCCTCCTCGGGGACGATCAGGTGATTTGTGAGAGCTCTGATGCGGGAGCGTGTCGGCACGTTCGTCCAAATGCTCTCGTCAACATGCGGCTCTGCGCGC
Source organism: Leishmania donovani (assembly GCF_000227135.1). Lineage (NCBI taxonomy): Eukaryota > Euglenozoa > Kinetoplastea > Trypanosomatida > Trypanosomatidae > Leishmania > Leishmania donovani. Next base: position 243,501 of record NC_018254.1, on the reverse strand, counting down.
CGCCACCTGAACGCACCAGTGGCTAACGCAAATGTTAGCCCTTCCCCCGTTTCGTCTGGGTCGGCCTCCTTCGCGATCTTTTTTTCCGCCTCCGAAGCTCTGTACACAAGCACCTTCTCCAGAGTGACGGACAAAGAGAGCGTCGCATCCTTTTTGGCCGCTGTGCAGGTAGCCGTGCGCAGCGCGAGTGCGCCCGTGGTCACGTGATGCAGAAGCGCCAGGAGCGACGCCTCTGGCACGCAGTGACCAGACTGCGCAAATGTTGCCGCCCACTCTCGCAGGTTGTGCGAGTAGCGTGGCATCCAGGCCACGCCGAGGCACACTCGCACCCCTTTGTGCTTGTAAACGAACTCGTCAATGGACAAGACAGGCACACAGAAGCTCGACGTGTTTGCCGTGGTACAGGCCTTCCGCGCAATTAACTCCTCCATCAGTTCGGCGTACTGCATTTCGGTGTGCACTGGCCACGGCGTCGCCGCGAGCTCCTCTGGAGTCGCCAATGCATCCCACTTGTCGTGCAGCAGGCCGCCGTACACCAACGCAGCACGCCACAGATCCTCTCGCTTCGCAGCGGAGAGTTTGCGGTGCTCCGCCGAATCGGTTGCGTCGGATTCGCACATGTGGCGTGCTGGTGATGTAAGCGACGACGGGTGCGCGGCGGAAGTGCGCGCGTCGTAAAACGTCACGCCAATGAACGCTTTTGCCACCAAACCGTTGCGCTGGAGTACGCCGCGGTGCGACGGGGGAGCGATGCTAAGGGTTGTCAAGTCGAGATGATCCTTCTTAAGTGGAGTAAAGAATACGCTGCGGTCGCTGATCTTGTGCAAGCCCCCAAGAAGCAGCTTCGGCGATGTCACCATCGTTCGTTTTTCACAGTACACTTTCGTGGTATACAAACGGAGTATTACAGAGGTGCAGCGTAGATGGAGCCGATGTGCCCTGTCTTTACGGTTCGTTGTTCCGCTGACTGCACCCTTCTTTTTTTTTTCTTTGCTTGTGCTCGACGTTGAAGCCCTCAACTCTCGAGATCTGCGTGAGCACCGCTGCGGTGTTGTGGAAGACGAAGAGGGGAGAGGACGACAGAGAGCGAGTGTCAGGGTGGTGCAGGAGAACGTGGAGCTAACGCGAAGTATACGGCAACAGTCGTCACCGGAGAGAAACCGAAATGACGACGGGTGGGAGGGGGCCTGGTCGCTGCTTCCGCACGCGCACGCGTTTTTTCTCCGTTCCGCATGCTGCTTCCCCATTACCAGCACAGGGGCGACCTCTTCGTAATACTTTGGTTGTTTTTGTCAGCCTGCTTTCCTGAAGGAGGCCCGTCAAGCACCAAAGAAGGAAGGGAAGGGAGGTGAGGGGAGGGCCCGGGGGTAAGTGTTAGAGGAGCAGGAGATGAATACAGAAAAAAAAAAGAGGGCGTTGCGTACACATCACACTAGAATGCTGCCACATCCCCCTCCCTCGTTTGCCTCAGTGCTTCCTTTTCTTCTTCTTTATTTTTTTTTTCGTGTATTCCTATCGCTCAGCACACACACACACGTCCAGCCACATACTCTCGTGAACATAATGCTCTGCTGCGTATCACTGTCACTGCCGACGTGAGTTTCACTTCTCTGTTATTCAAAATCTGCTGTTGTTTTTCCTTTTCTCTGGGGAGTGGGGAGGAGGAAAAAGAGCGTTTTTCTGTTGTCACTTCTGTGTTTTTCTCTCGCTTCTTCCCTTATATATATGGTAATGGTGGCCGAACTCTCTCTACCCTTTTTTGAGTGAGGGGGAAAGGAGGAGAATGACAAGGGGAAGACGCATAGACGCACGCCGGCGCAGACATACAAGCAAAGGACCCATGCGCCCGCAGACGCGCGTCCACCTACCTACACACAGACGCACAACCAGGCACTAGCATACACTGGTAGCACAAAATAGAGAATGACGTAAAACAACGAGTGAGCCGAAAAGCAAAGAAAAGGGGACGCCCAAGCGCACACGGATCGGGGAGGAGCGGAACAGAGACTCGACCCGCCAAGTAAAAGAAAAAGCACAGAAGACACAGACAGACAGACAGAGCGTCCGAGGCAGGCAGAGAGTTTCGTGCAGCGCTTGTTGCGTGCGATTGTTTTGCGTTTTTCTTTTTTTTTTTCCTCGAAAGAGGAGCCGACAGATATATATATATATATATTGAACACACAACTGCCAAGAGACACTGACGACGCAAACAGAAACGAAATCAGTAAAAAACAAACGCAGACGGCGTGACGACAAATAAAGGAATGGCGCATCACTCTTTCCTTTTCAAGTGCTAGCACAACTTCATCTTCGGACGAACGAAAATACGGAAGACGCGCATGTGTGGGAAGGGATGTAGAGCTCGGGAGGTGGTGGACTCAAGAAGGGTGACCGTCAGACACACGAACACAACTGATATCTCGCCATTTTGCACGCACACACTGAGTGACAAGCAGAGAGAGAGAGGGAGAGACACCTTCCGTTGTTTGTTGTAGCACCATCGCTGTGGCCCTCTCCACCCTTCTCACCCTGACACTCTTCCCCGCCGCCCGCACCGGTTCCCTTCCAAGGCGCACCTGCCAACAATCCTGCCGAATATTTTCACACACCTCCTTTCTTCCCTCTTTGTACGTATGTGGCAGAGAGTGGAGGGGGGCGCTCTCTCTCCCGTGCGCACACGATGCAACGAAATAGACAACCTGAAGCGCACACCATTTAGAGATGCTTCACTCCCTTCACTATTCCTCAAACGCAAGAACACAGAAGCAAGCTTACACACGCACCGACAGAGGGGAGCGCCCAGGACGTAAAAACAAAGTAAAGGAAGCAACAAAAATCAACAAAACGGGAGCAGAACAAAACAACAAAACAAAAAACGCCCATCCTCCCAATACTGAAGCACGAAAAGAAAAGACGATGTACAAACGATCGACATCGAAGGAGAACGCAGCAGCGGGTGGGGAGAGTCCGGCGAGGGGGGGAGGGGGAGGGGGAGGGGAAGGAGGTAGAAGGGATCCGACCCTTGCGAGACTCTGTTGGACGTGTACACACACACACACAGACGCACGGAGATATACGCTCAAACACACTTCTTGCCACCGAACATCCATTCCACAGGTGCCCCGCTTCCCGTCGTGAAGCCGCTCCTTCATGCTCCTTCATGCTTCTTTTGTTTTGTTTTTTTCTTTTTTTTTCCTTCTCTGCTTTTTCATACCTTTTTCTGTGTTTTGTAGATGACACAGGACAGTTGCATCTGCAGGGGAGCCCCTCGTGTGGGTTTTCGTGAGTCGCCAGCGTATACAGCGCGTCAGGGGAATTGCCTAAGAGAGGAGAAAACCATCAGCGACGCAAATGGATATAAGACTGCTCAAAAAAGTAAAAACGCATTGACGGTTTCTCTGTCTCGCTTCAAAACTCTCATCTCGAGTCTCCACAGCATTGTGCGCGTCCGTGTCCGCCTCTTCCAGCTTGGGCATACGGGGGGAGGGGAGGGGAGGGGTAGACGGACAGTCACGCAACGATGGGATCACACCCATGGACGCATACGTGCCTACAAGCAGCCCGCAGGCACTTGTGCCGGGGTGGCGCGGAGGGGGAACACACGATCGCGCCTCTCACTCAACCGAGGACAACGGCCACCGACACATCACGACACAGCTCAAGAAGAGCGACGCATCCCTGCGTGCCTTTTCGCTCACCTTCAGTGCACCATTGGCGTCGTATGCCGCCCACCTTTCCTCGACGCCGCGCTTTTGTCCGCAGATCACGGGAGATTTAACGTCCCTCGGGTCGAGAGAAGGCAGGGGAACTCTCGACCCTTCCCCCCACTCTGCGGCGGCCCGTCCCTTTGTGTATCGCGCCCGTATCTCGCAATGCTTAGCAGCAGCTGTCTTCCTTCTTCACCGTTGGGGGGTTCTGCAGGTTGGGACGGGACGCAGATTTGACCTCACCACTCACAGCCAGGCGCGCCTTGATTCCAGATGCCATTTGAATGAAGGCTTCCTCGACGTTTGTGGAGTTCTTGGCGCTCGTTTCAAGGAACGGGATGCCAAGGGAGTCGGCAAAGTCTTTCGCCATCTGCGTATCGACGGCCTTCTTTGTGACCAAATCGCACTTGTTGCCGACGAGGATCTTGTTGACGTTCTCACTTGCGTACTTTTCGATTTCGCTCAGCCACGTCTTGACGTTGTTGAAACTCTCCATGTCGGTCGTGTCATACACTATGATGATGCCGTGGGCACCACGGTAGTAGCTACTCGTGATGGTGCGGAAGCGCTCCTGGCCGGCGGTATCCCAAATCTGCAGCTTGATTACCTTGCTTTCCAGGTTCAGCGTGCGAATCTTGAAATCGACACCAATGGTGGAGATGTAGCTATCGGTGTAGCTGTCATCGGCGAAGCGGAGGAGCAGGCAGGACTTACCGACGCCGCTGTCGCCAATCAGCAGCAGCTTGAAGAGGTAGTCGTACTCAGAGGTCATCGTTGCGTGTAGGGAGAACGAGACGGTTGAAAAAAATGGCGGAGGAGATGCTTCGACAGAAATAGGCTTGATGTGGGCAAAAGAAGAGAGGACGCGAGAAAGAAATGGGGCCTGTGCTGAGCCGCTCAACCACACTTGACAGAGAATGCGTGACAGATAGGCAGAGGTGTGAAGTACAGAGCGGGGAGATGGTGAGAGAGGCGAGTCGGCACAACGACGCAGAAGCAAGGCTATCGTGAGACGCAATAAAAAAAAGGACAAAGCACAGGAGAGCGTGACTTCTAGAAGGGGTATGAGAAATTCTTGGCGGTGCACAGGAGATGGTCGAGATGGAACGGAGATGGCGGGGAGAAAGACGGGCAGGATGGAAATCGAAAACAAAAAGAAAGGCAGAGGAGAAGTGACGCCGCCCGCGACGCGAGTCGACGCTAGCAGGCATGCTACACCGAGGCCGTAAGAGAAGGCGGTGGAGAAAGAGAGAGCGAGAGAGACCGCTGCCAACCCCCCGTGGACCTTTCTCATGAAGGACGCGCGCGAGAGACTTCTCTTCGTTTTCCCTTTTTCTTTTTTCATCAGCTCCTTCCGTGTCGTCGTCCTTCTTTTGTAAACACACACACGTAGACACAAAAAAAAAAAACCTCTTGCATGAAGAGGACCCGGCCACGTCTACCGCAATCATCTACATGCACAGATAGATATACAAATATAGGAGTACCTGCGCATCCACACGTACATGTCGACAAGCAAGGCGCGAGGACCGCTTCAAACTTCTGCCTGCCGCGCAGTCGTCTCCCGTCACAAAGAAAACAGAAAACCAAAGAGGTAGGAGCAAAAACAAGCAAAAAGAACACAGTAATCGAGAGCGTCTCTCTTTGTACCACGCGAGAAGAGTGGGTGTCCGCAGTCAATGGCTGATGGTCAGGCGCGCGTACGTGTGTGCAGAAATGCCTGCGCGTGGCCGAGGGCGACAATACAGACTCTGCAATGCTAGTCTATCTGTTTTGAGGTTGTCGTGGTTATAGGGCCAGTGTCAGTGTTTCTTCTTCTCGCGCGTCGTAGCGTATTGGTGTTGCTGGCGGTGCCAGGCGAGGAACAAAAACGCGCGGAAAAGAACGAGGAATATTGAGAAGGGATGCCCCCATCAGCGCCTCTTCGCGGATGGTGCCCGTGAAAGAAAATAAGCTAAGCGTGCAGGAAGAGCAGCAGCGAAGAGTGGCAGAGGCTTGCGAGAGGTACGTGGCGGTGATCAAGGAGCGCATCGGAGCAGTACTAGCAAAGGGAAAGGCTCAGGAAAGAGCAAGGTAGTGAGAGACCCGCTTCGGTTGCAACAAAAGGACGAAAAAAAAATGGACATGCGGCGCACATTAAGCAAAGAGGCGGCGCCGTCAAAACGAAAAATTCGGCACGCCGTGAGCAGTACTACTAGCGCACGGAGTAACAGCATCGCTCTCATTCTTTCTCAAGCATCACTCTGCTGTACCTACAGAGGGCTACGCTCTTCGTGCTAGGTCAAAATCAGCGCCCCCTCTCGACTACGCCCACAATGGTCATGTATCGCCTCACCACGCTCGTGAATGGAGCATCGCCAATATGCCGTCCTATAAAAGAGGAGATACCACCATACCCGAACTTTCCTCCCCTACATCCACCATTTCTGCTCCTTCAAGGGCCAGCCTCCTCCGCTAATGCACATATATTTCTCCTGGTGGTTAGTTAGCTTGATTTGCGGGAGCGCAGCTCCCCATGCTACCTTTTTCGCTCTTGACGTTTATGAGGTGCAACGGAGGCGAATGCGTCTCAGAGTGTACCTGCCTCACTTGATGAGCGCACATGTCTGGTCTACATATTCTTTTTTTTTTTCGCGCACCGGCCGACCGGCGTGCACGACAGCGCACTTCTGCCTCTCCATGTTTGTGCGTATGTGTGACGGACGTCCACCGTTTTGGGTGGCTGGTCCGTTGACAGGTTGTCAAAGGCTGGAAGCGACGTTGACGAAGTCAACCACTGTCGCCGGGCGCTCCGCCCTGCTCATTAGATAGTTCATGAGATCCATGTGGGCCGGGTGGGTCTTGTACATTTTGAGGTAATGCCCGTTCTGGTGGCGGCTGAAGAGGGCGTGCGTGTTGCTCTCAGCGGAGTCGGCGCTGCTCGCGGAGACATTCATGCTTTCGCCAAAGTGAAGCTCAATGAGGCCCGGCACGGTCGTGCGCACCCTCTTGAGCAGCTCGCGCAGCTTCTCGACGTGCAGCGGGCCTTTCAGCCTCAGATGCGCGCAGTGGCAGACGGAGTTCACCTGCGGGTTCAACGATTTGTGGTGAGCCTCCTCCGTCGCATTCGACGGGCTGAGCTCCATGGCGTTGGACTCAACGCACTCCGCGGCAGACGGCACAGTCCCACGACTGAACGTGCAGCCACTTCCCCCTCTCTGTCTCTGTGAAGGGGTGGCTCTTATACTGTATGAGTCACGTGTACGTGTTCGTCTGCTACGTCTCTGTAGTGGGTGCTGCTGTGATGGTGTCTGTGATTATACAAGCCTTCAACGAAGGGCGCACGACAGCGAAACACAGACGATGTGAGGAGATCGAGATGGAACCGTCGAGCTGACAGCACGACGCAAGGGGAGGGGTGGCGAAGGAACCAAGCGAGATGGCACGCACACAAAGCGGGGCACAAACGGTGCCCAGGTAGGCTAATGCACTAGCAGCGGCCGTGAGGGGGCGGACGCCGATGAGCACACGCACATGAGATGGAAATAGCTTGTAAGCCATGTGTGATGACAGTGGGGCGGCACACGTCTTTGAGACACACTCAAGCACACAGATGCAGATGCACACATTCGTCCGCTGCACGCGGGGAGTCATGAGTGCTGCGAAGCGCCACATCTTTGTTCTTCTCAGTTTCCAGACCCCCCCCTCCTGCATGCTACTGCAGCTGCCTTCTGCTGCTGAACACTCTCCGCCTGCCACGCAATGACCGCTAAGCAAACTAGTCTTCAGCCTAGACGCTTTTTTATACACCCACGCACACACAGACGAAAAAAAAAAGCACAGAGGGAGGCACATCATAGCGCAGCTGCAGTCGGATATCGAGACTTGCGGATACGTGGCAACGCGCAATATGAGGTATGACATCTAAGTGAATAGAAGGACTTGTGTCGTTTTTCTTTTCGCCTCGCCATCGTTTTTACAGGTTGGGATGAATATCGAGATCCATGCGGAGAGGCGGCGCCGTGACACACTTTAGGAGGCGCGCCTGCAGCACCTTGTGCACCGGATGCTCAGCGTAGGTGCGCAGCGCGCTCGCGCTCACATGACTCGACATCAATGCGTGTGTGTAGCCCTGCGAATCATCCTGGTAGCCTGGCCAGGGGCTGGTATTCTTGGGTCGTATGTTAAAGTCAACAAGGCCGGGGATTTTGGCCTGGCGCAGTGATTCGATCGCTTCCTCGAGGGAGTTTCCAGGGAACTCCTTCGCGAGCTTCTTCGCGTCGGTCTTGAAGAGGACAACGTGGAGCATGGTATCGCCTCAGCTTGCCTGCCTAGGAGCGCAGGCCGACAGAGAACGGCACAGAAGGTCCTCACGAAAGAGATGTGCGTGCTGACTGCGACGAAGTGCGTGCCAGCATGTCCTGGCTGATAAAGGTCTGTGAGGGAAGGAGGGATTTCGTGGAGGGAGGGGGAGAGGGATGGCGTGAAGAAAGAGTGAGGAAAGGCATGCAGGCAGTCCTCCTATGCACGCGCAAAGACAAAGAGATGCGAGGCACACATGCCCCTAAGAGATGTGAGCAAGTGCGGGGCCGAGCCACCAAGGAGCTGATGGAGGAGAGGGCGAAAAGACGGCAGCACGTTGCAGTCCTGCGAGCATGTCCCCTTTTCTCGCATCCCTTGTACTCCACTTTTTTTTTCGTTTTTTTTTTTCCAACTTACACGCTCTGGGCAAACAGTTTATGTGCGCGAGTGTGCGCCCGTGCCGTTGCAGCCCTTCGTGTGTGTGTATGTGTGGCTGGGTGTGTGTGCTCGCCTGGGCAGGTGCGCCTTTGAACGTTCGTCGGCAAAAGGCGCCCCGCTGCAGGAGCGGCTTCATAAGACACAGATAGAGAGGCACTGTATCGGATGAGGGACACAGCGGGAGACAAAACAAGGGAAGGCTGGCATGCTGCCATACTAGCAGAAGGGAGGCCATAACGAGAGGAAGGGGGTGGGGTAGGGCGAGTAAGCCATCAAGAAAAAACACGAAGAAAAGCAAAAGAGGGCCGGATGGATGACCGGCAAAGGGGGGGGAGGGGCACACACCATTGCCACACATGCGGTGCACACCACTACCGCAGGACGATGCAGCAGACGCGGCTTTGCGCACACAAGCCCTCGACACATTTCAATGGGCTCATCAAAAACGCAAAACACACACAGCGGAAGGACTCCGAAGGGAGACTGCAAGAACGGGACAGTCCACGGATAGAATAAGTGTGGTTGTGTGCGCCTGCTCGACTTGTGCCATCAGGGGTACACCATCGCGGTAGGAGTGCCCACATCAAGCCAGAGACGACGACGCAAGGGCACTGCGGTCACATCGGCACCACTGGGGTACGCATGCATGCATTTCGTGCCCCCTCCTCACCTTCTCTCTTTACATCCCTCGCACCCCCAATCGCCTCGAAAGCCTGACGTCAACCCTGCGCTTAAGTGTCTGTTGGGCGTCGTCGTCCCAGTAACAAAAACCCTGTGATGCAGGCCACCAGCAACTGCAGTGTCGATGCGCCGCGGCGCTGCTTCGGCACGCGGGGCCATACGTGCCTACAACGCACCATGACGTTAGTGCTCGGCATACACGTCAAGTGCCTCTTGCATATTGCGGCGCGCCACCAGTGCATGCGCGTAGCCGCTCCATGGGGTGGTGTCTTCTGTGCTGAATGTAAACACATCGCGGCGCTGAACCGCGGGGAAGGGTATCGGCGCCCTCATCCAGGGTGCTGCCCGCGTGCTCCACAACCACCTGTTCCGGGGTACGCTTGGCGAGAACAATATTCAACATGTCCGATGGGATCACAACGGAGGTGAAAGTGTGGCGTGTGGTTCCATACGTTCTGCGGTGGCGGTGAACGCGAAACAGATAATCAAGGGGGACGGGGGCATATGTAGGTGTGTGTGTGTGTGTTTAGGTGCAGATGCACGGAGTTCTGTCGAACATCCGAAGGCGCAATGTTAGTATCCAGAGGTACACCCAGAGTAGAACAGTGAGAGGGACTATTCACCGGCAACGGGGTGAGGACGACGAAGGCCATCGACTTGCGCATGCGAGTGACGGCGGCGGCGGCGTGCTGTGCTTCCTCAATGGATTTACTTCTGGAGTCCGCGCAGTACACAGGCACGACACAAACACACACAGGATAAGCAAAAAAAAAAACGGATTATGGCCTATGTGTTTCAAAGCAGAAGCCTTCGCGGCGCCACAGCTACAGTGCATGCACGCAGCGAGAGAGCATGCGTTCTTGCAGAGGAGCATGCACGGTCTTCCGCGCGTCTCTTCGAGAGAGAGTGAGTATGTCTTGCTTTCGGTTTCTCATTTCGCTCATTCTCAGGGCACGGCGACGACGATAGACTATACAGGTGCTAAAGCTAACTAAGACACTACAGAACATACAAATGGGCAGAGGGAGGCGAGTTTGTGGAAGAGACACGGGCAGAGAGAAAATAGAGGGAGGTGGACATGCGTGTACGTATAGGTGTGGGTATGTGGCTGATGGGGGTGGCGGCGGCGAAAAAGGGAAGGGGGAGGCCGATGGTGCACCCGCCTACCGCTTCAGTGCACACGTCCAGAGGAAGCACGGAAAAGGCCGAGACCGAGAGGACAAGCGAAGAAAAAAGATTCCCAGCAATAAAGAAAAATAACAGAAAAAAATGATGGCACGGCACACGCGATCACGTGCGCACTCCGAGATGGCCAGCAAGCGAGCGAACGAGCGCGCCTGGTCCCAACATGCACACCTGCCTCTATGCACGATCCCATGCACATGCGAAGATGTACAACACAGCACTGACACACCGCACACGAAATAAAAAGAAGCAGTGAACGATGTTGACGAGCAATGCGCTCCTAAAGGAACGCCGATAAAAGTCAAAGGCAGCCCATGCAGATGAGGTCATGAGCCCGGAAGCTGGATGAGGAAAACGGACGTGCCACACATACAAACGAGGAAGCCCCGCGGTATCGAGACACATTCTCGGCACCGTCCACACCTTCCAGGATGCCGTAGGCGCAAGCCCTTCCCACTCCTGTCAGGGCCCTTTCAGGCCTGCACGCCTGCCTGCGTTGCGTCCGCTTTTGCCCGTCATGTTCCTCAGTGAGCCACCCCCACCCCCTCTCGTATAGGCGTCGCTCGCTCTCGCCTTTGGTGTGTGCCTCTCCTCTGCGCTGCTTACCGCACCGAGTATTTTTGAATCTCGTGCCAGCGGATCTTCTTCTGCAGGTTGTGCAGACAAAATACGAGGCTCTCAGCCGACGGCGGGCAGCCAGGGATCCAGAAGTCGACCGGGATCGCCCGCTCGCAGCCGCGGAGCACGGCGTACGAGAAGTGGTAGTAGCCACCGCCGTTGGCGCAGCTACCCATCGAAATCACCCACTTTGGGTTTACCATCTGCACGTAGATGTTGCGCAGCAGCGGTGCCATCTTGTTTGTCACGGTGCCGGAGACGATAATGATCTCCGCCTGACGAGGAGAGGGGCGCGGCACAATACCAAATCGGTCTAAGTCGTAGCGCGACGAGTAAGAGTGCATCATCTCCACTGCGCAGCAGGCAAGACCAAAGGTTAGCGGCCACGGCGAGTAGGCCACGACCCATTCTGTCAAGTCGTGCAACGTCATTTGCGCGTACTGCAACGCGTTGTTGGGCTTGCTAGTGCCGAGCTTGTGCGCCAGCGTCGTTTTCTTGCCCTTCTTGAGGTCGAGGCGGTGAGACCACTCGGGACTGCCGCGCGAGATCATCGCGCGGCCCGTGAACGAGGCACGTGTGAAGCGCAACATTGTGAACGCTGAAAAGGCGAGAGTGGCGCCGGGCACAATGAAGATGTTACACGACGAGGGCACTGGCGCCTAGCAAATGGCCGCAAGCGCCTACGGGCAGGCGGCAGAGAGCGGAATGGGGAGTGTCGCCTAGTCGGAATGCGGTGACTCGCCCTGCGCACAATCCACCGGATAATTTGCGTGGGTGTATTTATGCGGCGGCTAGTCGAAAAGCGTGAGGGCAGGAGAGAGGGGACGAGAGAGAGAGAAAAGGGATAGCAGACGAATAGGCGCGGGTGGTGCCTTCGCTCTCTGTTCACGTGACGCACTGGCTCGGTCACGATTGAGCTGCTTTTACCTCCCCTACGCAAAGATCGCCGCACCGCCGTCGCTGACCACGGCCTCTGCACTCGGTGCGTGCTGTTCACTGAGTGTGGTGCTGGTGCACCCCCGTTTCGCAATCTAATCGACTTTCACACCCCCGCCCCCGCCTTCCTGTGATGCACTGCGGCAGAAGACCTAAATCAAGCAATATTGTGGCTCAAAACGACACACCTCACTAGTGCTTTCGACGTTCGCGAAGGAACAGCTTTACCTCGCACCCAAGTGTATGCACGTTGACGTCGTCGATTTTGCAACGCACGCATGAATGTGTGTGCGTGTGTGTATGCCGTGCCCCTCGCGAGCATGATATCAGAGAGAGAATGAGCGGAGGAGGGAGAAGCAGTTAAATTATCGGGTTGGGGGTTCCATCCCCATTTTCGTGGCCTGCCATGGGCGATGTCGCCCAACATGTGCGACTCGGTCAGGTGGCAAATGCTCCGTGATTCGAGACGCTGGATCCTGTGCCATCGACTCGCTGTTTTCCACCCGAGCAGCAGCAGACAACGCACTAGGGGGGAGGGGGCAGGCTGTGTGCTGCGGCACATCGGGAGCACGTCGGTTTTCGCTTCCCCCGCCTCACCCGTTGGAGAGCAGAGCTCGTTTGCCATCCGCTCTAAGCGCTGTGCCCATTAGCGTGACAACGTGATGACGCTTGGCCAAGCCTCCTGAAGATGCTGATGATGTGGCCAGCGCACGTGTGCCTTGCCTGCACCTACGCTTCCATCGCATGATGCGAACGACGCTGCTGTGTGTGCTCCTTCGGCGGAGGATCGCTGGCAATCGCGGATATGGGGCTACGCGGGGCCACAGGCTGGGTATCTGCCGCCACGTGGTGGTGCCCCCGAATGCCTTGCATGCGCTGCCCGACACTCCCCCCCCCCAGCATCCGCCAACACAACCTTCGGCTGTGCTGTACGCGTGGCTAACGGCCGTGACAATAGCCGCAGCAGCGCATGCCCGCTTTACACGGCAGCAGAGGCTCCGTGGCGTCCGTAAACTTAGTGCCACGTATGGCAATCTCAGCTCTCACCTCTCCTAAGATAAAGCGGAATTCCCAAACGGACCCGACGCCACTGGCCAGCGTCTTGTACGCCGCCGAGGAAACGCTGATGAGAATCCTCACGTTGTCTTCGGTGTGCTGGAGCTCGAGTCCGGGGCTCGTGGAGGGCGATGTGGGGCTGGGGACTCCCCGATCACCTTCAGCTCGTTCCAAGACAAGGTGGCGGCTCTCTTCGCTCGTCTTTTCTTCCTCCCCGGGCCGAAAAGCCATGGAGGGGACACCGGTAGGTACGTCCTGTGCTCCCCTCTGCGAGCTGCTTAATGCACGCGCCGGGGCGATTTCCGTGGCTTCGCAAGAATTGCATAATGACTGCGTTGGGGTGCGGCAACGCGACACGTCGGGGCTTCCCTATAGGGGGGCCCTTAAAGAGACCTCCGTGATGCCGCCCTGATTGAAGGGCATCTAGTCCTCATCAAACTCAGCGAGCCTCAAAACGAAGGCGTCTTTATTCAGGATGACCAGCCGATGCGCAGATGAGATGCGAGCATATTCGTATCACAACAATGTAGGGGCCAGCCCGGCATGTGTGCGAGGGGGACGCCAACGCGGCGTACACGATCTGGGGTGTCCATTCGACCATGCGGGGGCACGTCATCCATGCATACCTCTTCGCCTTTTTTTTCAGCGCACTGAGGAAGTGATCTCACTGACTGGCTGCGGAAGAGGGGAGGGCAGCGCAGAGCAGCGAGGTGCGGCACCTCTCTCCATCCTCTTAGGCGTTTACCTGTAACACTGCGCAGCTGCGGCAGTGTATTCATGAAGCCCAGATGAGGGCGACAGGCAAAGGCAGGGCTTTCAAGGAGTTGCGTGCTGTGACGCGCGAGAGCGCTCGTCGACCCTGCGCATCAGCCCCCTCCCCACCTCCTTCCCAGTCACCTAATTGCATGGCGCGACGCTGGCCAGTCGTCGTGCTCTCCGGGTTTCTTTCGCGTCGTCTACGCGGTAGCAGCAGAAGGAGCGTGCAACGACAAGGGCGATAGGCAATCGTTTTCGCGGGGAGAAAGATGCGACATATGGGCTCCCTCTAGCCGCCCGCCTGCACGACGATCCCATCAGGGACAACGTGTGCAAGTGTGATGCGCGCGCATGCAGGAGTGCGTGGCTTTCCGTTGAATTTCCCGTGAGCGCACACAAGCGCGGATGTGAACAGACAACGTAGCCGCTGAGGAGGCACAAACGCATGTTGCACCCGCACAACGTTCGCCGTGACGGTACCACTTGCGCGCCCCTCTAGAAGCGATACACGTCTGTGTTATCGTAGCCGAGCTCTTTCAAAAGGCCACCGAGGCTGACGAGATTGTTGATGTCGGTTGCCATGGGCTGGATGTTCAGGCTACCCGACATGGAGGACATCGTTGACATCGGTGTGCCGGCCACGTGCGACAGCAGCGGGTCTGGTCCGCATAGCATGATGATCTTGTTCTTCTCCTCCGGCGCCGGCATGCTGCGGCGGATCATGTCGGTTGTTACGTATCCCAAAAAGTGGTTTTCCTGCTCTAACCACTTGCCCTTGTCAACGGCCAGATCGATCGTGTAGAACATGCGGAAGCGGTGCGGGTAGCGCCTCGCAAGGTCATCGAAGACGCCACCGAGGAGGATGTGCCGCTCGGTGCGGTTGCAGAACAGGAAGGACAGTTTCGTCCTGTCCGCCTCCTTGCTATCCACTGGCTCCGTCAAGGCGTGTCGGATGATCTGCAGAAATGGAGTGAAGCCGGTGCCGCCGCCGATCATGCCCACGTGTTTCCATCGGTTCGGGCGGTATTGGATTTTGAAGGCGACACTACGGAAGAGCAGCGTATCACCGACATGCATGCCGAACAGGTGATTTGTCATAAGACCATCCTTCTTGCGTTTTACGATTAGGTCGAAATAGCCCGCTGTGTGGTTTGCCGTCACGGGCGTGTAGAAGCGTTGGCACTGGTCCTTCGGCTGCACGCCGTACTTGTAGCACGCCTGCAGTGTCGAGCAGGGCCTCAGGTTAAACTCATCCTCGCTATGATGTAACAGGAAGCGGAAGAGGGCTACGTCAGCGGTGATAGGGATGATCTCACCCAGCTGGTACGGTTCATAGCGTTGGCTGAAGACCCGCCCTTTGCGGTCTGGATTGTGGAATGTGAGCGCGTTCTGAATGCCGCGGTAGCACTCCGCATCCTGGCCCGAAGACCGCCGCCACACCCACGCTCCCACGACACCCGCCACGCACGAGACCGCAAAGCGCATCGCTGTTCAGCTTTTTTTTTTGCCCTTCACGTCCTTGACGATAGCGTGGGCCAACAGCCGCGGATGTATGCGCGCTTGTTCGTGTGCCCGTGGAACGCGCGTGAGCCCTGTTTTCTCTGTCGATCACCAGCACACATAGAGAGGAAAAAATGCGAAAAAAAAAAGAACAAATGGAACACACGTTAGCGGAGACCATACGGAGTCGAGATAAGACCGCTGCACCGCCCAACCCCCTTCCCGCCACGAGAACGGGGAGGGGGGGGCTCCATCACAGCAGCACAGAGGCACGCGCGAAGCACACGCATGCACACGACAGGCCAACACGCACAGCAGCATAGGCAGAAGGCATGCCCCTTTGCCCACGCACATCAAGCAGGAAGGGAATTTGATACGGGCACGCCTCAGTTCCACCCAAACAGGGAAAACAAAAAAAAACGCATACACAACCCGGCTTCCCATTATTGGAACGAACGGACACCGCACCGACAAACCCGATGCTCCGCCAGCAGCGCTTCAATCATAATTTCGGTTTTCCCCGCTATACGGTCACGAATCCGCCACGGCCCCTAAAAACAGCAAAAAAAAGAAAAACAGCTTGAGGCGCGCCTCGAGCCGCGACAGCGCCACAAGCACCAACATGCGA
>NC_018254.1:209134-227393 GCF_000227135.1 Leishmania donovani | reverse complement strand
GAAGGCACCACACCATGTGAGCTCCATGCTGTCACTGCCGGCCACCCACCGTTGGCGGAATCCGAAGTGCGGACAGGCGCCCGTGCGGAGCTGGGCGAGCACGGTCTCCGGCCGTCTGGTGAGCTCAGCGTCCTCGTTCTTCTGGTGTGGAACCGCTGCCGTCAAGGAGCCCCCGTGTGCCAGCGTGTCGCATCGTGCAGCGCGGTTCTCGCGAGACGTCGGCGTGGCATCGGAAACCGGTGGCCAGGTTCGCAATTCATGCAGTTGTCCTCGTGGCAGGCCTGGAACCAGCTTCACTGCCTCGCACCCAGCGCGAGAGCTGCAAGGCAGTCGCAGCCTTTGGGCGTATCTGTGAGAGTATTATTACTGTGCAGTGCGGCGATCGCTCCTGGATTGATGCCGGCAAGTGAAGCACCACCTTGTCCGCAGCAACGCCAGCAACTTCGAAAAAACGGGAGAGGCGCTGCCTGTACTCGTCTTCTTCCTTACCCTCGAAAAAGCAAAAAGCAAAGGAAATCAGGAAGCTGCTACTCCTCCTGATGTTCAGCAATGTAGTCCACAGCAGCCTCGGCGTCGCCACCGCAGGCCGTCAGCGCCTCACGGCATAGGGCCTCGTCCTCAAACCCCATCTCACGCAGGGCCGACAGACCACGCTGCACCGTTTCCTCGGACAACACGGAGGGGGATGCAGGCACCGGTGCTGCCGCAGTCGAAGGCGACTGCGCATCGGTAGTGGCAGTTGTCGGTGCCGAGGGGGGCGTCATCATGGATTGCATCATCATTTGTATCATGGAGTTCATGACCTCCTGATCCGGGCCGCTCGACGACGCGGCCGCAGATCCACCCACAAACGAGGATGCCACGGGGTCGGTAGCAGCGCCATTAGGAGAGGAGGCGGCAGCGGGAGGAAAGCCGAAGGGGCTGAAAAAAGGGAAACCCTCGGCGTCGCCGAATGGAAAGGCACCACCTGTTTGGGACGCAGCCCCCGACGCCGTCGCGGCCGGCGTTGCCCACGGGTTCGGCAAAGGGTCGTTGTTTGCCTCTTTGGTTGGGTCCGGGTGGGCGATCTCGTCGCTCACCTCGGCTGTCGACCTGCCAATGCGGAGCTGCCGTTGTGCGTCGGTTTCCTCCTCGTCCTCGGTGAGCTGATCCATGTAATGATTGATCATCTGCTGGCCTCCGGGCAAGGCGGCGATGTGAGCAAGCTGCAGCTCTGCGTTGCGCTCCATCTCCCGCCGCCGCTGCGGGTCAACGGAGGACTTCAGGAGCATGCGCAACGTGTCCGGATCCTTCAGCATACGCGCCACCTCGGGTGATTTTTTCTGCATCCTTTTGATCATGGGGTTCATACTCAGCATGCCCTCAAGAAAGGCAGGGTTGTCGGCGAGTGTGTCTACCATAGAGTCCATCGCGGCCACCTTCTCGCGCTCTTTCTCCTGTTCAAGCTTTTTTTCCTCCTTGGACGGCAGCATGCGCAGCATCTCGGCGCTCTGGGACTCCACCACTGGGCGATCCGTCACGTTGCAGAAGAGCTTGCGCTGCATGGGATGGGGCTGCTGGCTTCGGAAGAGGCGTCTGCGCAGCTCTCCCCAGGTCTCCGCATCATCTTTAAGGAGCTTGCCGTTGAGCGAGACCGTCATGACGACGTCATCGGGGGCATCCAGCATCGCCGCAGCGACACCTTTGACATCCCCAACCGTCATGTCGTCGTCGATGCAAAGCGCGAACTTGTCACCCTTGCTCGAGATAATCTGGTACTCCATCGTGGCTACCGTATCGGAAAGAAACGAAAGAGTGAGTGGACTTGCGACAGGGGACGGCGGAGGAGGGGGCTTGCCGGGCTTGTGCGCTGCCGACTTAAACCTTCTTTGTATGTGTTTAGCCGGCACCCGCTCTTGCTCCAGCTGTGGTGATGGACGTGTGTCTCGCAGTGCCAAAAAAGCCAGAGGGGGAGAGGGGTGATGAACACGCTGCCGTTTGTGCGTCCCTCGACTTACGCAACACACGCGAGTGGAGAAGAGGTGGGCAGCTGTGCGTGATGGGAAGGCGCCGTGCCGGAAACAAGCGGCGAAGGCTTTCGTTTTCAACGCGTCCGTTCGCCTGATGCTTGCTTTT
The DNA here is from genome assembly GCF_000227135.1 of Leishmania donovani. NCBI lineage: Eukaryota > Euglenozoa > Kinetoplastea > Trypanosomatida > Trypanosomatidae > Leishmania > Leishmania donovani. The sequence continues at coordinate 225,278 of NC_018254.1, read as the reverse complement.
GGCTTCTATACACTGTTGCGGATTCCCCATCGTCATCCGTAGTGGGCTGGTACCAGCAGGGCCATCATGGCCGCGAGTCTCCTCCGCACAGCGCCAGCCCAGACCTCCCCGCCAACACCTAGAGTCCGCAACCAATACCCGAGGGCCGGATGCAGACGGCTTTGCTTCCCCTCAAAGAGTGTGGTACCGGGCCCTGAGATACCACGGTGAGGGGACTCGCAATCATAAGGTACGTTCGATTTTTTTCCCTTTCAACGCGTCCACTTTCAATCATACAACATGAGTTCAACACTCCACTGGATCTACCCCCACCCTGTTTGTCACAGGTCCATCGCGTGGCGCGAAGCAGCGGCAGACGCGGGCTAGAGCACTGCGCCGACGCAGTCCTCTGAGAGCACGGTCCCCTGGCTCGTACTCTGCCCACCCACCCGCTCTGTAGATTGCCTCACAGCCACTCCTCCATCATGTACAGGTGCCCAACTCGCGCATCTCTCTCGGGGTGGCTGCTTAGCCTTCCTCTGCCAGGAAGCCGTGTGATAGCCAGGTAAGATGCACTCGAGTCACGCGGTCATTCTGCCCATCACGTAGATGGCGCAAATGTGTCCCTTGTCGCAGGTCGCCTGACGCAACTCCAATCCACGACATAACTGTCGGCATCAGCAGCAATACATCGCGTCGACCTACCCACGACGTAGGTGCTTGACCTCATCACCACGAGAGGTGTTTTAGCATTCACATGGAATGGGGGAGAGTGGGGGTGGGGGGTGGGGGGAACTGCTTGACTCGCCACCCTCCCCCCCCCCACACACAGAGTGAATGCGAGCACTGGGCCCTTCGACATCACGCACTGCGGGGTGTCGCCTCAACGCCAGAGATACTGCGAAGAGCTGCATGCGAAAAAAAGAAAGGCGTGCGAGCGTTCAAGAAAGTGACAAAGGAAAATGCCAGGATCAATGCTGGAATAGGTGACTAACGCACAGGGCTGAAACGACGACTCGCGGCATTGTCCAACACGTCGCTGAAGGTCGAAAAAAAAAAGGCATGCCCATGTGCGTGTAGGTGTCCTGCAGCGTTCCTGTGTTCAAAGAGGTCGGAATCCGCAACGTGTGAGAGCGAGCAAGGAAGGGAAACGTCGTAAAAGATACCAGCACAGATGCAGACACACAACGCGCAGTTCTGCGCTCCTTGCTTCACTTGCGTTCCCTTTCGATTGTGACGTGGAGTGTGGACGACGGTGAAGACAGCAGGCCCTGGCGGTGGTGATCGGGGCGGGGGGGGAGGGCAAGTACACGAGCGACATGACAAAACATACAAGGCGCACAGAGCAGACGACTTTCTCTGTTCCGCCTTTCTCAGTCAAGAATATCAGAACCGGTGACACAGACAAGGCTATGAGGAGGACTGGCTCAAAGGGCCCTGTTCTTCACCGCACGATGCGCCGTAGAGGGTAGAGAAGATGGGAAAGGTTAGGTGTGTCCCCGCGCCGCCGCGCATGGTGCGGAGCAGCACCTCGGCATCTGTGGTGCCATCAAACCGCTCTGCCGGGAGGAAGTAGTTTATGCCATTCCACGCTTCCAACGGCGACGTACACGCCAGCTGTAGGACAGTGGAAGTGAGGAGAAACGTGAGCAGCTTCGTTGCCTCCCCGGGAGGCGGCACTCGGATTTTTGTTTGATCGCTGTCGGGTTGCACGATGGCGAAAAGGTGGCGCACCTGCGTCTCCGACATCCCCAACTCCTGTTCCTGCCGCGTACATGCTTCCGCCCGCTGCGTCAGTGGAGAGGCTGCATCGCCGACGCTAGTCTCCAGCAGGTGGCCGATCGAGGAAACCCAGAAGGCACTCGTGCTCGGAATGCAGTGCACTACGTCTTGTTGCCACCGGCGCAGCACACGGACGGCACGTATCACCGCAGCTGGCAGGGCGGCTTGAATGCAGGGAAGCGAAAACCCAAAGGACGTTCGAAGCGGCCCGCGACGTTCGGCGTGTCGCTGACGCTGCAGATCTGCCAAGGTGACATCAGGGTTGGCAATGGAGACTAACATGCGTTCACGAGCATCCGCATGGCGGTGGTCTACGCCGCTCGGCACGGCGAGCGAAAGCTCCAGCAAGTCTGCTCCGCGCATAGCGCACCGCTTATCTGCCCATATAGTAGGCCAGTCAACGCTTCGCCGGCAGTAGCTGGGTGCCTGTCGCTCTGCCCGGTGTGTGGCGGACGCCGCGCCGACGGTGCTGCGCGGCGCTTCAACTCTGGTCACCGCGTTTACAAGCATTGGCGCCACCACTTGCGTCACATCCCGCACCTCGACGCCGCCAATGTACACGATGGCGTCTGGGCAGCAGAGGATGGGGTGTGCGATGTCAGACGGCGGCAATGACTTCGATGGCTGTTGAGGAAGGGCAACAGGTGGGCTGTTTGTAGCGTCGGCAGCGTACAATAGAGCCCACCATGATGACGCTCCAGCCTCCGCCCAAGTGGCAGGAACGATGTGGCGGCGTGCCAAGATGCGCTGAAATCCAGGGGTCTCTACTGTCAGACCTTGCCTCCAAGCTCGGCGTGTGTGCAGCTTTGCCTGCCATGCGTCAAACGAGCTGGATATGCGGACCTCACTGTTATCCGCAGTGGCAGCACTACTCGCCACCGAGGTGAACAGGACAGTGGCGGACGGGTAGCAGCCCTGGACAAGGTCGACGAGTGCATCGGCTGCTATCCCTTTTACGCCGCATGGGTTCCGTAGCCTCATGGACGCATTCGTACGTGGTCTTCTGCGGAACGACGAGAAGACACACACAAGGATAAGGGTGGACGGAAAAAGTGCACCATGTGAGCCTGCTGAGTTTGCCAGAACGCGTCGCCAAGTTGAGGCATCGAGCATGCAACGCCAAAGAAACAGACGTACAGAGGAAGACAGGGTGAGCGTGGGGAGGGGGGAGGGGGTAAAGGCGAGATGCAGCCAGCGGATCAGGAACTGCGGCGAAAAGCGTGCAAAGCGAACGTCATGCATAGGCCGAGCCCGGGCGCAGATGAAGGCTATTGCAGGAGACCTGCAGGCTATGCTCCTCTGTTCTCTCTACATCGGCATATCAGCATGAGCGCACGCGCGCGCGTCTGGCGCTTTTGCGTGTACGTCGGTAAAGTGAAGGCACATAAAGAGAAGACGGCGCGGAGCGAAAGCGTGAGCTCGGTGAGCGGGAGCGGGGGTGCGTCACAGCCAGCGTGAGCGCACCAGGGAGCGGATGGCGATGAATGAATTGGCGTGAGGGAGGGAGAGTGGTGGTGATGGTAGAGTCTCACCCGCCGTGTTGCTCGCTCGGTGAGCGCATGCACCGACACACGCACGCGAGGAGGTAGAGCTAGCAAGACTGGGGTTTACGCCCGCTCCTTCCGCTCACCTCAGCAGAATCCGATAAACGCTTGCCCCCATTACCGGCTCTAAAGGGCGCCCACGACACCAAGGTCGTGCGAATCGTCATACCAAAAACTCTGCCCTATGCTCTTTTCATTCTTTATGTGTCTACACGGAACCACGACTGTGGCATATTAGTCTACGTTTTTTTTTTTCTTCGTTCTTAATCAAGAGAGGCTACATGCATGCACGTACCTGCGTGCGTGTGCGTGTGTTCGAGCGTGCGTGTGAGTTTTTGTAGGAAACACGGAGAGAGGAGAGTGTGTTAGAGAAACAGCTGAAAAAAGACGCAGCACAAAACATTAAAAACGAAAAAAATAGAAAGCGAAAAAAAGGCAGAGGAAGAGAAAACGCGTGTTTTTGTGTGTGTTAAGCGTAGCGAATAAGCGACGGACGACGAGAGAGGCAAAGAACAGGTGGGGCGGGCGGGGCAACAAGATGGAAAGAAATCCATGAAAGCTGTACGAAAAGGCGTAAGTGAGGGAGAAGGCAGGATACAGCCGACAAAGGTGTAGCCAACAAGAACAAACGCATCACGCCACTTTCTGTTTCGTCTGCACTTGCACTCACACTCAAACACATACACACACACGTGCATATATATATATATACATGCCTACATACACGCACACATTCACTCATAGTCGCCAATACGGGGTAAACATACGGTCAAATCGCACCCAATCCGAATAAGAGGGAGGAACTAGAGCAGGAGCTCCATTTCACAACCATTAACGTGCAAAACGCCAACAAACCGAAATGACAAATGAGGAAGAGGAGGTCACAAACAAAGTATGTGCGTGAATGGCCGCCACGCCATGCGAATCGATATCCGTAGGCGCCTCTACGGTTTGTGTCTGGGTGTGTGTACGTATGTATGTATGTATGCATGGCGGCGCCCATGTTGGTGTGCCTGTTCCACATCTCAGCAGGGCGTCGCAAACGCATCTCAGCAGTGGCTTTCCGAGACCGCGAAGAGCACACACACACACACACAAACTCACCCGTGAACTGCGCAGAGAGCACACGAAAAAAGAGAGAGGCACCGCCCTTACATTCTTGCATAACGAGCTGGTGTGCGTAAAATGACAACAACACGAACAACGCCATGGCCGAAGAGGAGAAGGAAGCAAACCGAGGAAACGAAAGACGCCAAAAGGAGATTTAAAAGAAGAGGAAGGGGGAGAAACATGTAAGAAACGAGCAAATAGGGGAAAGTGCAGGGTGGGCCGCGCACGTGTGTCTTTGTGCGTGTGTGTGTTTTCTTTTTTCGTAGAAGATTGTACACTTAGATGTATATATATATATAGATAGATAGACACCCATGCTCCCCTGCGCGCTTCCGCCTCTCGTCTCTCGTCTCATCTCGCACCCACGCTCTCGATCTCGCACTGGTCGCTAAACGGCGGCAAGAGAAAAGAAAAGGTGACTGCTATCCTTGTGCGTACGTGTGGACGTCACTACCGTCCGTCACATCTGCGTTGTGGAGTAGTGATACATGTTCTTCTTTTTTCTTCTCTCTTTATAAAGCGGAGGAAGGCGAGAGTAAAACGCAAATCAGAAACATCCAAACGAAAAAAAAAACGTGTTGCACAAACGGCCCACCGCACAAGCACAGAGGAGCAGCCGCATGTGAATTTACACACGCCATGCGGCACCAGCATTCGCATCACGGAATAGCTTCCGTTCTGCCTCTGCATCCGCCGAGGGTCTCGCATTGTGTGTGTGTGCCTTTTTTGTTTGTTTCGCATCCGCCCTCCTCGCCGTCTGCGCGTGTTTCACAGCCAAAGAGCCGCCACAGCCGAGAGGGCACCAGCATCCCTCTTGCACCGAGCCACCATTGCATCACCTTTGGCTGGGCCCTGCGCTTGTCTCGTTTGCTGCCTTTACCGCTTTCTAGCGCTCTCGACGGCTCACCGATGCGCCGGGAAGCTTTTTCCCCTTCGCCATTTTTGCAAGTTCTGCATTCTTCGAGCGCGTGTGTGCATGCGTGCATATTTTGTCGTTCCCCTGCAGCTCCTGCTCTCGACGAAAAAAAGAACAGGGTAAAAAAAAGACGCCACGAAGGAAAGGATCTGGGATGAAGGGACGGTTTCGGCAGTTGAAGCGCGTCTGTTATGCGCCTGACCACAACTATGACCTACACTGGTAGAAACACACATAAAAATGCACACGGCCAGGACCTTTTTTCGCGCTGTCGCTCGCTCCCTCAAGAAGCGAACAAGCTGGCGGAGAGAGTGCACGGTGCAAAACCACAATTCGAAAAAAGACGCGGGCAACGACATGCAGAGAGAGGAGAAGGCGGACAGAAGGACGATCAAGTTTGTCCGGTGGCTCGGTGGGCGGAACAGGCATTGGCGACAGAAAAAAGCCCCCCCCCACCACCCCAAAAAAAAAGAAAAAGGAGAGAGGGACAGCCAACACGGAGTGAACATCGCGGGGGGGATGATTTGGCCCGTATTGGCGCGCGACCAGACAGAAAGATACAAAGACCTGCACACATCACAGAGACAAGTACAGACACGGACGCTCAGGAGAAGGAGACGCTTTACAGCCGTGTATGCGTCAGTGGGAGCTCGGGCAGTGTACTGGACGCTCCCAGACCGTCGCAACAAAGAAGGGAGTGCAAGTTGAACCAGCCATGGGTTGAGAGGTTTCGCCCAGGCGAAGCGAGATGGAGCCCGTGAGCTCTCGATTCTCGACGTGGATCTCCTGTCCTGCAGGTGCATCGAACGGCTTACTTGTAGAGAGGGCGTTCTCCGAAGGACTGGGGTGGGTATCCAGGGTATGGTGGAGCTGACTCCTCATACGTTGGGAGTCCCTCTTGATCCCGCCGCCGCTGCTGCTGCTGCTGCATGGGCTGCTGACGGGCATCACCGCTCGCCGTCTGCGACATGTCGTCGACACCAGAGCCTTGTGCACTGGCGCCGCGGCCACCACCCCTCCGGTTTCCAGAGATGCTATGGTCGCTCATGGCTCGCTTTTCGTGCCCGCGACGACCTCCGCTGTTGATAGCATCCGCCTTTAGCTCCTCGACCACCATTGAATCGCGCGGCAGGCGAGCCTTCTTGGAGAGAAGCGGTGCGTCAAGCGCGATGTACTCACACATCGCGTCCACCTCGTCTGCTGTACGGGCGAGCCATACGCCACCAATGTCGAAGAGAATGCGCTTGTGCAGGCTGCGAACAAGCGTCAGGTCGGCCTCGCTCTTGCAGTACAGAAGATAGCACCCCGCACCACGGCTCTCGAGGTGGCTCGCGCAGGCCCCGCAGGTGCGATGCACAAGCCACAGAAGCTCCGCGGCCGTCGTCTCGAATCGCACTTGGCCAATGAAAAGGGCAATCGGAAGACTGCTCTCGCCAGAGCCGCCGCTGCCGGTGCTACCATTCGAGCTCGAGTTGTTGCCGTTGTTCGCGTTGGGGCCGAGTGTGCCAGCCTTAGGGAAGACGGGAAGATTGGCAGGGAACTGGATGTAGCGACAGCGATCTTTCAAGGCGCGATGTACCACCTCGGGCGGCAGCGCGAACGTGGTGTCGAGGCGCACGCTGTGACCTTGTACGAGGCGGGCATCCGCCAGCGGCGGCTCCGTGCAGCCGTACGGGCCGCTGCGCTGCATCCTGCGGGACGCGGCAGCACTGCTGTCGAACGCGCTGGCCTGTGGCGAGTGTGTCGGCGTGGACACCTGTATGGGACTGGAGCTACCGGAGTAGCTGAAGGTGTAGGGATTGTGCCGGCCGCTGCGGTCCGCATCGGGGGCCATGTCGCTCGGCATCGGCGTCATGTACGGCGAGCGGGTACCACCCTTGGTGAGGCAAGTGACTTTGATAGGACTATCCTCTACCTCAATGAGGGTGCGGCTGTTGTGACGCCCCAGCGGCGCTTTATAGTTCATCGGCAGCGGCTCAGAGTACAGCGAAGCGGAGAGGGGATCCTGCTGCTGCGGGGGCGTTCCGCTACCCGGCGCTGCAAACACGAGCGGGGACGTGGGAGGTTTCTGCTGCGAGTAGGTTGAATGCGGCGTGCCCATGCTGGGGCCATCCGTAATGCCTCGGCCGCGGTACGGCTTCTGCGAGGGATAACTGCTGTTGCTGTTCTGCATGATGGTAGCTACGCCGCTACTGACACGAAATGGAATAAACCAAAAGGTACCGGCAGGTTAGATAGAGAGGGTGGTGGACGGGTGGGGGGAGGGAGGGCGCAATCGGAAGCAGAAAAAAGGCAGTGGATGGTCGAGAGCACGAGCTGTACAAAGAACGAAGACAAGAAGAAAAAGGAAACCAGCTAGATTAGCTTAAAAACCGCAACCAAGAAACGCACTGACAGCATAAAAGAGAAGCACCTCAAGGAAAAATAAAGAGAGCGATATACAGGGAGTCCAGTTATGCGGGAGTCGATGAGCAAGCAAGTGCACGAGACAAGCTAGTAGAGCGTGTGCTGAAGATGCAACTAGACGCGCTCCTCGTGTTATGCGTCTGCGCCAGTCAAACAAGGCGAAGAGTGCAGGGCCACCTTCTGAAAGAACGAGAGAAATAAAAAATGACTACCACCTCAACGAGCTCGACGGTGCTGCAGAGCGGTCGGCGCGCTAGGTTGCGACGCTATAAGGGAGCGAAGGCGCTCAGCAGAAGGGGCCGGGCCGCAGAAGCGAGGAAGGAAAAAAAGGGAAACTCTACGATTGTGTAAATCGCGTGCAAGAGGAACTGAGAGGGCGAGAGGAAGTGAGGAACAGCGATGGCAGTGATGGCTAAGAGTTAAAAAAGCGAAAGAGGGCATAACACAAAATACTCACACACACACACACACAAGCGAAAAGAAAGAGTAACACCGTTACCCTGAGAGAAAAGAAGAGAGGGAGGGAGATGCAAAAACCACAATAAAAACGGAAAGAAAAAAGCGCAAACACACGTACACACAAAAGGTGGGTGGCAAAGAACGAGAGAGAAACAAGGAGGGGGAGGGAGCTGCGTCAGTGGGGCGGATGTAGTCACGGCGGCGAGACCTCTCGTGAAAAACGAGAACGACTACCGAAAAAATTATATAGATGCCAAACCGACAGAAACGAAAAAAAAAAAAAAACGGGCACACACAACACAGCAAAAAAAAAAAACAAGAGGAGGGGAATACTGCGAAAGCGTGCGCTGGGAATCAACGCACACAGACTCGAAATGCCGGAACACGCCAAATCACGAGGAGATATAGAGTGGCAGGACAGAAAGGAAGGGGAGGGAGCTACAAACAAACAAACACAGGGGAAGCAGCACAGAAAAAAACAGAAAGAACAAGTGGAAAATAAAGGTAAGAGAGGCTATTAGAATCGAGCCACAACGAGAACAACAAAAGAAAGCGAGACAGACGGAGTACGTGAGACAGTGAGTGAGTGAGAGCGGGAAGACGAAGCGAAAACAAAAAGAGTGTTTCTTTCTTTAGTTTTCTAAATGTGGTCTGTTTTTTTTTTTTTTCGCTGCGGGCACACACACGCCCACTCACAGAGACACACACAGAGACAGACAGAGAGAGATGCCCTCCAGAGAAAAGAGAGAGTGGAGAACGAACACACGCAGACACGCACACACCCGTAAACCAAGAAGAAAGATGGAAAACGCAACGTTCCGACCACCGGAAAAAGGCGAGAGAGGGCGAAGCAAACGAAAGAAAAATGTGAGGCGATGATTTGAAAAAAAAAAAAAAAGAGAGACACCTGCAATCTGTCGAGAAGCTGAGCTAAATGCGGCTCCGCAAGCAGACAGGGACAGGGAACCAAAATGCAGAGAGAGGGAGAGACGGCGGACTGATGGAATCGAGAGAGATCGAGACCAGCACACACACACACGCACACAGACAGACAGACGGACGGACCGACAGAGAGAGAGCTGGCAAAACGAAAGAAAAAAATGAAGGCAGCCCAACAACGGAAAAGAGAAAGAGAGACAAGTGGGAAGGGTGGTGGTGGTAGTGGTAGTGATAGTGGTGATTGTTTTTGATTTTTTGGTGTTTTTGCGAGTAGGGAAAGGGGGAAGGAGGAGGGGTCAAGTGAAACACAGAGAGGGAGAGACTCAGTAAACAGTAAAACAAGTCAAAAAACGGGAAAAAAAGAGAATGACGGTCAAGGGGAGGGAAGTGGATGGGATGAGTACAGGAAGGAGGAGGGGAGAGAGGGGGTGTAAAGGGATGCACGTTGCAATCAAGGCACACACACGCACACACACAACCGCGAAGAAATCACGTTTGCGTAAGTGCGCACGGAAAATACCGCGGTGTGTCAACGTGCCGTCCTTTCTTTGCTCAACCAGATAGTTCCTCCTTTTGGCTCGTCTCGTGCGGTATCCTCCCGGATGTCCTCGATATAGTTCCTTCTGCCGTATGTCCCGTCTGAATGTTTTTATGTTGTGGTTCTGTTTTTTTTTTTTCGCTTGATGTAATCTGTCTGAGTGATGCTCCACCTGTCTTGTGTTCTCTGAAGGGTAGACACGAGCACAAGAGAAACAAAAAGAAAAATAAGACAATGAAAAAGAAGACAGAAAGACGTATGTAGCACTGAGCGCCAGATGCAAACTACAAACAACAAAAGAAAAAAAAACGAAGCTGTGGAAAAGACTTGAGTTTCTGTTTATTCCTTACCGCTGATTCGACGCTGCCGTCCTTTGATAGCGTCCCGGAGTTCGTTATCACCCCCGGAAGAAAACAATAGGGCTGCCCCTTTTGAATGAGCGGTGCCTGCGGCGTCTTTTGCTGCTGCGACACGATCAAGAATAAAGAAACAAAGAGGTATGCTCACAGAAGGAGAGAATACGAACACGCATACAAGTAACCTCCCCAAAAAAGCCGACAGTAGCATCAACGTGGCAGGAACACAGCGGAGGTGCGGTGTGGCGAGCAATGAGAATAGCGAGGCCGCAGAGCACTGGGTGCACGGTAGAAGCGCAGAAGCGCGTGATGATAAGAATCAGAACAATACGACGAAGCAACAGCACCAATTCGGATAAGGCTCCGTGTGTGAGGGAGGGTGGTGATAAGTCACGGCAGCGGTGCAACGGCGTCGCAGATATGATTGGTTGTGTTCCTTTACGTAGGTTGCGCGGGGCGGAAGAGGGGTTGAGTGATCCTTTGCCTTTTATTATCTTTTTTTTTGAATTTCCTTGGTAATGTATTTCTTTCGTACCTTCACAGGAAAAGTTACAGCGGCAACACACACGGGCACGAACAGAGCACAGGAAGACTATTCGCACGCTTCTTGCTTCGTTGTCCGGCACCTGTTACCTGCCCTCCTTGGTTCGCGCTCTCGTCACGGTGTTTGCCTTCCTTTTGCTTTCTGGATGCGTTCCAAGCAGAGCGATTTCCTCGCCGTCGATTGTCCTTCCCCCGTCAGCGCGTCTCTCGCCGAGTTGCTACGTTGGTGCGAATCACTATCCGGCTGAAGAAGCGTTTATTGCCGCCTCTTCTAGTTTTAGCCGCAACTGTTTTTTTTTTTTCTAAGTTTGGTTCCCCGCGTGTGCGTGCGTTTTCTAATTAAGACGCACTAAAGAGAATACTTGCTTTGTGTTGGTGGTGGTGTCTTCACGTATTCTTCGCTGGTGTGTGTGTGTATCGTTGTCTCTTTTTTTTTCTTCGAGGTGCGGGTGGCGGTGAAGAACGTGGAAAAGAGGTGAGAGACGGGCTGCTGGTGCTGCTGCTACGGCGGCGGCAGCTGTCGGTGCTGGTGTTTGGGGAGGCCAGACGAAAGTGAACAAACAAAAAATAATAGTAATAATAACATAAAAAAAACACGGCTTTGATGCACTGTTGGGGAGGGAGGCCGATAAAGGGAAAGGGGGAGGAGGCGGCGGCGGCGGCACACTTCCACTGCAGCGGCAACGAACAGAGAGGAAGGACGTGGAGACATGGGAGAGAAGCGGTAATGATGCACCCGGAAATCTGGCCAGTCACAATGACGCAGTCCAATATGTTGAGATGCAGAAGCTGTATGCGCAAGCAGCTCCGCGGAGAGAGGACCAACGGCGGTGCATCAGCCACTTGTGGACCGCTCTGCATGCAGATGTGTGTGTGTAGGAGGAAGGGGAGAGTGCGCGGCGGCGAGGCAATCACGGTGGGCTCTCATGTGCGCATGCCAAGTGAGTAAAAAGCCCACGCGCTCACGGTTGCTCTAGGTGGTGTGCCAGATGGGCGTCGCGGTATCGCTGCAGATAGGCCCGGCGGCACAATTGCACGCATGGGCGCACACACGCAGAGAGTCCGGTGATGCGCTTTTCGTCCGAACCACGGCGCACACCAGGGGGAAGATAACGCAACGATTGACAAAGGGCCACGAACGTGCGGCACACATCCAGATACTCGAGATGCATCTCTCTTGCATTCCGAACTTCCATGAAGCTCCCACCACCACGCCCCTTCTGCTTCTCTCTTTCCCTTGTCCGTCGGGTTACTCTATTCCTTTTCCGCTGCCATCGTGAACACTGCCGCAGACACGCTCTGCCTAACAACAGTGAGCTGATGAGGGCTAATTTACATCCGACATCACGCTCGTGATGCTCAAGACCACACACAAAAGACAAACAAGAAAAAAGGCGAACCAAGATAGGGTGCAGCTCCCCCTGACAGAAGTGGTGACGTGGTGCCGAAGAGCAGATGGCTTCGCAAATTGCCTCAGCGCACACCGTCGGCAGTTGTCAAAGGTCGTGCACCACGCAGATGTGCCGAGTGAGTGCAACACGCAGTGCAGGACAGAGAGCGGTGAACTCCTCGTTGGTGATGGCCGAGTAGCGCCACTGCGCCGCCTTACCGCCAGTGCGGCATTGGCGAAGCACCGCCGCGTTTCCGTCGCTGTCGCCGACCGTTTCCGCAGTCTCACTGGCTCCACTGTAGCTAATGGTAGCGCTCGCCGCTGTGCGCTCCACCTTGGCTGCACGGAAGCGACAGAGCTCGGCCTGCTTGCCGAGGGCCAGCGTTCCATGGGGTCCGCGGGCGTACGTGACAGTGGCGCCGCCATTCTCAGCGGCCAGTTCGGCGGCGACGGTGACTCGCAGCGCAGCGTCAAGGTCTAGGAGGGGCTGTGTCAGCACGGTCACACCCGATAGGAGGTGATGATCCTCCATCACCACTCTAGTCGATGCAGCGGTTCGGCCACCGTTGCGAGGCCCCACGTGGCTGGCCAGGGACGGCAGACGCAGCAGAAACTCGCCCTCTTCCAGTAAGAGGACATGGCGCGACATGAACGCGTATCGGCAAAGAACTGGCGCAGCACCGCTGTCGCGACCCTGCCCCGCCGAGGCGGGGCAGGAGCCATGACTTGCGTGCATGTGCACAGGGGCGCAGGCAAGGTGAACCGGGTGGATGTGGGCGAAGGCGCTCATCGGGGTACGGTGGACAAACTGCTTATGCAGCAGCTGATAGGGAGCGTAGAGGTAGAAGAAGGCGACGCGGAAGGGTAGTGCCCAGAGAACGACGTCGTCTGTTGCTTCAGTGAAGACGCGCACGGTGCTACTGCGCTGCAAGACGGTCTCCGAGCCGGGCACTGCAGCGCTTACATCAGTGGCGGAGGACGGATACTTGGCGTAGATGGAGAGACAGTCGAGGATCTCGGCTTCGCCGACCCACTGGCCCGGCAAAACTCGGTTCACTTGTCCCGGATTCACGCCGACGTGGAGCTCCGCGTAGGTGCGCGTTTCCTGCAGCGATACGGGAAGAAGGTAGATACTGTCGCACACGCTGCCCTCCGCGTAGAGGGTGTGCCCATTGCGCACGAATACCGGGGCTAGGTTTTCCGAGACCTTCTGCAACACGTACCCCCATTGGACCTCCTGCTTCTTCCGCACTGACCAGTACTCTTCCTCAGCAGTGGTGAGAAAGGTGTCATCGCGTGCTGAGCCGCGGCGCAGTCCCGGCGGGGCCTCGGGCTCGGGAAGCACTTGCTGACGCAGAGTAAGCAGGAGATCCGTGGCTGCCACCGCAGCGGCCGACGGCGGAGCCAGATCCGTCGATACCACCGCTTCGAGCGGTTTCGGGACGTTGGGCCACACCGGCCGCCCTCCCAGCACGGTGCGCTGCGCCAGCGATCGAGACATGAAGGCGCATCGCGCCACCTCGGTGCACTCGGCACTCCACGTTGCACCCGCCGGCGGAGGCACTGTAGCCACGGCAGCGGCCGAGCTCTCGCTTGTGTAGTCGTAGCTCAAATATGCTATCTCTAAGCTCGGCGCCACGTTCGTTGCGGACGACGGGCTCACCGAGCTGGAGCCAAACTGGGAGAGCCCGCCCGTCATATCGGAGGTGCGCGAGGTACGAGCACTTCTTCCAAAAGCGGATGTCTCGACTTGTGACGTCTTCGACGTACCGTAGCGACGTATCAGAGCAGTAGACTTCCCAAGGAGCCACGGCACAGCGGAAACGCCGCGCTCCACCGCCATGAGCACATTCTCACACATCTGCGCCGCCCACAGCCCTCGTGTGACAGACTCCGGCGAGGTCGTCGAGGAAGCGTCGTCGGAAACTGTCGCCGCCGCTCCATCCGCTGTCGCACGCTGTAGGCGCAGCTCATTGAGCAAGCACTGTGCGCGCAGCATCTCCTTCTCGCTATCCGTGACGAGCGTGTCGTCAAGCATGAGTGTCGTCAAAGACGGCGTCACTTGCACCAGCCGCGAAATGGCCGGCACCAGCGCCGCCGCCACTGGGTTGCCGGAGAGGTCCAGCATCTTCAGCGAGGGGTGACCCTGCAGTGCCTCCAGCATGCTGCGCAGCACCGCGTTTCCGCCTTTTGATCCTGTGGCATCGTCAGGCACCGTGAAATCCATTGCGAGGTGCATAAGTCGCAATGTTGTCAAGTGCGGAAGCAAGGAGCACATCACCTCCTCTCCCTTGCTCGAGCGACGCGCGCCCGCACCCCAGAGTGGTGCCATCACGGAAGGCAGCGTGCCCATACCCTCCTTGCCGCCCACTGGCCATCGCTGACTGCGACCCCGCTGCACGGTCACACATTGCACGCGAAGCAGGTCAGCAAGGGCCAGGAGCATGGTCGGCCCCACGTAGCAAACGCTGAGGTCGATCTCCGTCACAGGGGAAATGAGCTCGTCCGCACACTCCCGAGCGTGTTCACTGGTGCTGGCATCGTCGTCTTTGGCTCCTGCTACCGAAGACGGGCGAAGCATATCTGCCCAGTACCGCGGCACGTGCCCGGCTCCGTGGTAGGAGGCGAGCAGAGAGAAATACTGGAAGACTAAACTCGACGTTACGGGGGCCTGCTTCGGTGCAGAAGACGAGCCGGTGTGTGACGCGCTGGTGGTGCTACCGTCGGCACCATAGCCCCAGTTTCTCTCCGTCTCACTTTCGGCTTCTTCTGCGCAGCACGCATCGCTAAGGGCCGTCTGATACGTGCCACGGCGGGATTCGCCGGCAGCAAGGCTGCTTGCCTGCACCACAACCTGCATCTCTGACAAGAGACAAGCCTACTGACACACACGCACACTAGTGCGGGGCGTTGGCGTCCGTAAGGCAGATTTTCAGCTTTGCCGTTGGTTTCGAATCGGGGGGGGGGGACAGCGGCGCGTGTCTATCTTGGAGGGGAAGGGGCCGAAAGCCATAAAAGGGTGTGTGTCATGACGAACAAGAAGCGCTGGGAAGTAGCACAAATAATTTTGTTCGGTGAGACTCTGTGTTCTGCGCGCTTACAAGTGACCTCTCTGAGAAGACGACGGGAGACACAAGCACACACACATACACACACATATGTAGAAAAGCACAAGGCAAGCGCAGTGGTGTGGTAGCACACAGAGAGCATGAGAAAGGAGACACGGCAAATGCCGGCAGCAATAGCGGACGGAATGCTGTTGCCTCAAACTGCTGCTGAACCCTCAGAAAAGCAGATTCCTGTTCTCTCGGGCCTCGAAACCGAAGCGCTCACTAGTGGGAAAGCGCGACCTGGAGCGCAGAAGAGCGGTCGAGCAAGAAGGCAGAGCGGCACGTTGCTTCCCTGTCACGAAAAGGGCAGCAACAACACGCAGGACACAGATGCGCCGTCAAAAATCTCCATCCCTTCCACCGGATTTGCATTGCTCCTTCACGTCCTTCTGATTCGATTTTTGTTTCGCTGTCACCATCCTTTTTAGATGGGCAACACCACACACATGCAGTGCGCTATCCTTTTTTTTTGCTGTTTTCGCAGTTGCCGCCGCGGATGTCACTTTAGCGGCTTTCTTCATCCGCTTGCTCACCCCTCCTTTGCTTCAAGACAAAGAAGTGGAGAGCGAGAGGCGTGCAGAGGCCCGCAAGCACTTATACATAAACACACACACACACACATATGTATATATATCCGAGGAGAACGGGTAGAGGAGCACTCGCGCTACAGCACAGCGCCGTCGGCACTCTTTAACGTCCCACCACTCAGATACACACGCACTGACACACAAAGCGAACCACACAAACTACTAACGGAAGCCTGTGAGGGCACAGGCGCCCACTGTGTCGTCGTGTCGCCACCTTCTCCGCCCTCTAAGCAGCGAGGCCACCGTCGACAGAACAACAAAAAGCACAGTAAAAAATTTTTCTCGTTCTCAACGCGTGGCGATTCGCCCACGAGCAAGTCGACTGATATGCGCGTGCAGCCACAGCTCACCTACCCCTGCTGCGCCACGGCTCCACCTCCGTCGTGTAGGACGAAGCGTCCTGCCGTCCAATCAAGGGCTGCGCGTCGAACGGGCTCGTTACTGTGCTTTCTCGTCCCTTCTTCGGACGCGTGCTGCACGACCGG
>NC_018254.1:208216-209035 GCF_000227135.1 Leishmania donovani | reverse complement strand
CCCTCTAAGCAGCGAGGCCACCGTCGACAGAACAACAAAAAGCACAGTAAAAAATTTTTCTCGTTCTCAACGCGTGGCGATTCGCCCACGAGCAAGTCGACTGATATGCGCGTGCAGCCACAGCTCACCTACCCCTGCTGCGCCACGGCTCCACCTCCGTCGTGTAGGACGAAGCGTCCTGCCGTCCAATCAAGGGCTGCGCGCCGAACGGGCTCGTTACTGTGCTTTCTCGTCCCTTCTTCGGACGCGTGCTGCACGACCGGCGACAGACGGGCTCGGGTGGGCTGCATGTCTTGATCCTCGCGACCCGTGTCCGCGGACCCGCTCGAGGGCGAGGACGAGGGCCCTGGCAGGGGCGGAGGTACCGCAATTCTAGCGGAGTAGAAGGCACCACACCATGTGAGCTCCATGCTGTCACTGCCGGCCACCCACCGTTGGCGGAATCCGAAGTGCGGACAGGCGCCCGTGCGGAGCTGGGCGAGCACGGTCTCCGGCCGTCTGGTGAGCTCAGCGTCCTCGTTCTTCTGGTGTGGAACCGCTGCCGTCAAGGAGCCCCCGTGTGCCAGCGTGTCGCATCGTGCAGCGCGGTTCTCGCGAGACGTCGGCGTGGCATCGGAAACCGGTGGCCACGTCCGTAACATGTTCAGTTGGCGTCGACATATACGCCATTGCCAATTTTGCATGCTTGTCAAGCTTCTTATTGTTCACCGATTCACAACGGTCATCGACAAACCGAAATGAGAGGGGCGCGCGGCCGCTGTGCATGATGGAGGCGCGTACGTGCGGCGCTCCGAGGGGTGTAGATGCCTGCACGCCGGC
>NC_018254.1:205020-208117 GCF_000227135.1 Leishmania donovani | reverse complement strand
CCGGCCACCCACCGTTGGCGGAATCCGAAGTGCGGACAGGCGCCCGTGCGGAGCTGGGCGAGCACGGTCTCCGGCCGTCTGGTGAGCTCAGCGTCCTCGTTCTTCTGGTGTGGAACCGCTGCCGTCAAGGAGCCCCCGTGTGCCAGCGTGTCGCATCGTGCAGCGCGGTTCTCGCGAGACGTCGGCGTGGCATCGGAAACCGGTGGCCACGTCCGTAACATGTTCAGTTGGCGTCGACATATACGCCATTGCCAATTTTGCATGCTTGTCAAGCTTCTTATTGTTCACCGATTCACAACGGTCATCGACAAACCGAAATGAGAGGGGCGCGCGGCCGCTGTGCATGATGGAGGCGCGTACGTGCGGCGCTCCGAGGGGTGTAGATGCCTGCACGCCGGCGTGAGAGCTGCGGAGACGATACTTTGACGGACCGCATTCGTGCGGGCAGACCCCCCTGCGCTCGGCAGGCCGAGCCGTGGATGCTTTCATGACCGCTGCAGCGTGTGGGCCGATGCGGCGCCGTGATGTAGGGGGTCCAGCGTGCCGGCGTAGGGTCGGCAAACGCCGCGGCTGCCTTTGTGCCTTGCTGGCGCGGCACTGGCTTGTTGGGGGTGGGGGGGGGTGGGGAAGCCCAGGGGGCCTACAGCGGAGCGGGGTGAGGACGGAGGCCGTACGGGTGCGGTTGGAGCCTGTCTTACAGAAGGATCGCGCAGTCGTCGCGAGGCGATTCGCTGGAGGGACTTTGGCGCCGGGCGCTGGTCGACGTCACAGGGCGGGGCGGAGTGAGGGCGCAGCGGGGCTGCATCCATCCCTCGAGGCTGGCTGTATGATGAGCATGACCGAGAGAGGGTGGCGCGCAGAGCAGCGTCGCAAGAGCTGCTTCCAATCGCGTCAGCTCTGGCGTGCAGAGCGCTGCGTAGGCGGCGTCACCAGAGGGGCCCGCCTTCGTGGGTGTTGTTGGCCGCAGTCGTGCATCTTGCCGTGGCCTTGCGGGACACCTCGCAGGTGTGCGTCTGCGTGGCGGCGTCGGCGGTGTGCCGTGCCGTGGTGTCGCTATGGCTTGCACACGTCAGGTGTTCGTCATCGGGCCAATCGTGTGGGGTGGTCCCCTCCCTGGCCGGCTGGGTCGTCATCTCGTGTCGGACACCGGGCGGCGCGAGCCGGCCCCCGCCCCGATGGCGTGTGGGCTGCGTGCGACATTGCGCGGTGTCTGATGGAGAGCCTCCCGTGCCGCGAGGTGACTTTTCAGTGTGCAGCCCGACGTGGTGTGTATGCGCCTAGCAGGGAGCAGCGCCGCAGAGCCAGACTGGTACTGCTTCCACCTCGTCCTTGCGAACAAGGGGAGGGCCCAAACCTATACGTATGTCCTGTTGTGCGAGCACGCAGACGCCAGCTGCCCTGTCGGGCCTGTGGGGGTGCAATGCGTTTCTTTCAGAATGCAGACCTGCATCAAAGACTTTCCAAGGAGCTGGGTAGCCCAGCTCCGTTTGGTCGCGTTTAGCCCCCATTGCCATACCACCGCCTCCCGCGCTCAGGCTAGGTCCAGGATTACGCTCAGCATTAGTGCGACGCAGCCAATATATATATATAGAGTGTACATGGATGCGCATCTTTGTCGAATCGTCCAAGCGATTCTTAGTGGACTGGTACCAGCATGATCATGATGACCGAAAGTCTCTCTGGCACAGCGCCAGCTCAGACCTGTCCGCCGACACGAGGTCTCGGTAACCGATACCCGAGGGCAGGCTGCAGGCTGGTTGGCATCCCCACGGAGGAGGCACTGGGCCCTGAGATACCACGGTGTGGTGGTCAGCATCACCAGGTAAAACAGAAAAAAAATGTGAGCAAATTGCGCTTCCAGAAGTCATCAGCTCGCACACACGCGCGTACGAAAGCGGTGCATCCCCTCCTCGTGCACTAGCGAGAGTCCATGAAGAACAAGAGGAGGCGCAGTCATGCCCCGAGCATTCCTCATGAGCAGCTTCAACTCGTGATAGTGCGAGGGAGCCGGAGGGTGGGCAGATAGAGAACGAAAAAAGGACAAACTTTATCAATATATATATATATATAGACATATAGAGAGAGAGAGACTTGTGATATGGATACGCAACGTCGCACGTTCACGCACACGCACAAAGGGAGCGGGAGGGGAAAGACGGATGACAACATAGAAAACCGAAAACAAGCAAAAAAAGAGAAGAGCCATTTGTGTTTCCTCTTGCAGAGAAACAACAGCAAAGAAACGGAAAGGGCGTCACTTAAATCGGAGAGGGGAGAGGGGAGAGGGGAGGGGGAAGTGGGCCTCGTTGCGGTTGGCGCTCATTCGCTTCAGCTTTTGGAAGCCGCCGAGCGATTCCGCGAGCATCTTAAAAAAATGAGAAGAAAAACAAACCATGACAGGCTTTATTGCCTTTTGTGCTCTTCTCCATCACAGCAAACCGCAACGAGATGCGCACCTCGTGCGTGCCCTCCACCCTAAACCTTTCGCCCGCCCCGAGTGCCCAGTCAGAGCCTCGGTGGAGAGCGAGCAGAGGCAGGGGCGAGCGCGTTGCGCCAGGGAGACGGAGCTCCAGCTGCGTCGAAGCGCGTAAAAACAAAAGGAGACAAAAAGCATGACAGGAAGGATCTGAGGGGTGCGTACACAGGCAGGAAAAAAAAAGAGAGAAGAGGCCCTGCTTGATAGGTTTATCTGTGAACGCCCTTGTACGGCTGTCGCTGGTGCCGGTTCTACGCTGGCGACGTGCGTCGATGTGCTTCCTCGCGCATGCGGAGGCCGTTCCTGCAACGCGATTGAATCATCAGCGGTGCTCCCTTTCTTTAAAGGGCATACTGTGCAGCTCTGCTCAGCACGGATGCGCACGCGACACGCCTACCACGAAGAAAGGACAGCGCCGTGGATGGCGGCGCTAGTGCCCCACACCACGGCAACCACACCCGTCAGTAGCAGTGCGTAGGTGCCGAGGAAGTGGCCCCACCCAATGCGGGCGGTCGAGAAGCCGCCCGAGTACATCATGAACAGCGAGGGGAAGATGAAGCCCACAAAGCCACCGCAGAAACCACCCAGAAGACCAAAGACGGTTGTGATGCGCGGGATGAA
>NC_018254.1:156449-204921 GCF_000227135.1 Leishmania donovani | reverse complement strand
TCCGCATCCGCATCCGCATCCGCACAGGTGCGCACGCGCCGCAGCCGCTCCACCTCCATCTCGTGGAAAGCGGCATCCGTGTCGAGTGGCAGCTCAGACGTCGGTATGCCCTCGTACGAGGCGGCCAGGAGCTTGCCACGCTCCCCATCCTTCAGCTGCCGCGCCAATTCATGAGCGTGGTTGTTCAACTTGGCTTGTAAGGCGGCGATAGTCTGTTGAGCAGAGGGGGACGATTGAAGTAGCTGCCTGAGTTCGTCCTCCTCGGCGCAGAAGCTTTCATCTGTGTTAAGCGGTAACAATTCGAGAGGCACGAGCTGCGGCTGTTGATCGAGGTAGGTGCGCTCGGTATCGTGCATCGCTCGAGCCAATTCCTTCGCTCTTTCGTTGAGGCGATGCTCAGCGTCACGAATGGCTGATGGATTCGGCTCCGGACGACGCCGTAGACGCAGCAGGTCCGTCGTCATCTCGGCGAATGCCTTGTCAGAGATCATTGGAATAGCGTCGCGTGGGATGCCCTCTGGACGTGCCTCGATGAAAGAGAGGTCGACATGGAGAAGCTCGTCAGCGATGCTGTCGGCGATGCTGCGCAGCTTCGCCTCCTGTGCGGGCAACTTGTAGTGATTGCGCAAATCCTGTTTGAGGTAGTACCGCTCACGTTCCGCATCCATGTACGCCTGGTCGTCGTCGAGCAGCGGGTTGAGTGCATGGAGGTCATGGGATATTAAGTAGATCGGCCGCTCACTGGCCAGTATTGCCTTCGCCAGAGCATGCGCCCGCTCGTTAAGGCAATCCTTGAGGCGTTGAATCTCCTCCGCGCTCGCAGATGGGTCGCTGAGGAGGCGTTCGAGTGCGGCCAAGTCGTCCTGGAACGGGAGATCCCTGTCAATTGGCAACTCCGATAGTGGAATACTTTCCGGGTGCGCATCGAGAAAGGCCATGTCCAGAGCGCTCAGAGCGGCAGCATTCTGCGGCGTCTCTGTGATGCGCACGTGCGCATCCTCATCGGCAGCTATCTCCACCTTGCATGGCACGTCACCGCTACTGTGGGGGCAGGTAATGAAGAAAACATAGTGGCCCGGTTTCGCGAGGTGCGTCACGAGACTCACCTCGCGGTAGTTCATGGCGGAGGGAAGTCCTTTGATGCAATTGTTCTGCAGATCGTACAAGTAGACGCCAACATAGTCTTGGGCGATCACGTCACCGCCCTGAGGAGACTCAAATGCCTTCTCCTGCCGAAGTACCGCATGTACCTCTGTCGGTGTGTCGATTAAAAAGTCGACCCGCTCGCTTGCGCGGTTGCCGAGATCGACGTGCGCGATTGCCGGCTGGTGCTGCGCCACCTTTGGGCGGTAGCGTTCGATGCGCAGCTTCTCGCCATCCTCGCCCCGCATGAACCAGTAGGAGAGCAGAAATTTGCTAACGGCGCGGTTGTTGCAGTGCCCAGCGACGTAGCACACCGACTGTGGCGGAATCGTCAGCACGTTGGTCACCTCGCGCACTGCTAGCGGCTTCTCGTGGTGAATAAGACGGTGATTATCGAGCGTGACCAAGTATGTTGGAATGCCTGCAGCGCTGGGGTTTGCCTGGGCGACAGAAAGACCTTTCATGGGATAGACCAGCTCCTGGTTTGGCATGGTGTGCAGCAAGTGTCGCTGATCCGGCTGACGCAGCATTGCCACGAGCTGCACAACGTCGTTTGTCGGGTTCGAAAAAATGAACAAGGGGTTCTTGCGCCATGATATGAGAGACGTGTCCCCGCCATTGGTGTCCTGGCCCCACTCGCTGTTGAAGTGCCGAGAAGGCTCCGCAAGGCCACCAACGTACCCCATCTGCATCGCCGAGAACGCCGTCACAAAGTTGTCGGCAGGGATGTAGAAAGCGTGGCTATCATCTCCGGGTCTAAACCTGCTCTGCAGCTCACTAGTCCAGGCGTCGTCCTTGGCGTTCATCGGACCCGTGTACGGCGAGTCCTCATACGGGTTGTACATCTTCACAAGCATGTCACTAACCCGTTCCCCATCGGCTATCGATACAATATCCAGCACCGCGTAATGCCGTCCCTTCAGCAAACCGTACTGCTCCGCCTCTCGGCCGCTCGCCAGTGCAGTCGTGCACAAGTCCGGCAACTTGCTAGCCAGCTCCTTCCAGTAGGGCGCCTCGTCGAAGTAGGACATGTTCACCTTCGCCTCCGCCGGGTCAGTCGACACAGAGATGCGCGGACGACCTGTATAGTCGTGAAAGACCTCTTCCTGCGAAAGGTTCTCGAGGTTCTCATAACGCGTGTAGAATTTCGCGTACGCCTTCTCCAGCAGCAGCGGCCACCAGTGGTGCGTCGGCGAGCGGCAAAACACCGTGTCGCCCTTCACCATCGGAATGCGGTCGTCGATCTCCACCTTGATCCACTGCCCGTAGCGGTGGAACTGGAACGTGTAGCGGCCATCCTTGCGCGGGTTCTTCGAGATGAAGCAGTTGCGGATCACGTCGGGGTGGTGTTCCAGCAGTGCCGCGAACGCCGTCAGCGTACTGCAGTCGTAGTGGTCGCCCTGCCCGAATTGGTCGCGGCTCAGCTCGTTCGGCAGCAGCGGCCTCGTCTTGCCTTCGGGGTAAAGGTCGCCGATGTGCACCCATGGCTCGCTCGTGGCACCACGGTTGTCCACGTAGAAGCGCTTGTCCTCGAACGGGGAATCGCTTTCGGCCTGCTCGTCGTGGTGCGCCACATCGAATACGACGGGGACGTAGTCGATCGGGTTGTGCACGAGGGCGGCGTCTTCGCCTTCGTCGATGATGTCCTCATCGTCGAACATCGTGGCATCCTCTGGTGGGTCGACGATGCGTACGTTCGAGGCGTGCGAGCCAACGATGGTAATGTAAGCCGGCACCTCGCCCTTCGCACGCGGGCACGTGATGGAGATGGCATAGCGACCGCTGCGGGGGAGGCGGTGGATGATGCTGATCTCGCGGAAGTTCGTGGCAGCGTGCACACCGGCTATCTTGCGGTCCGTGTCGTCGTAGAGGTACATGCCCATGAAGTCCTCCGTCATGGCGTCACCGCCGGACTTGCTGACGTAGGGCTTTGTTTGGTGCGTGAGGATGTGAATATCGGTCCCTTCATCGACGTAGAAGTCAGCACGGTCCTTTTTTTTCTGGCACAGCTCAATATCTTTCGTGGCAGGGCCGGCCCAGTTCATGCCAGGGATGGTCAGCTGCTCTACTGAGAGCTGCGAGTAATCTTGATCCTTGAGGTGGTACAGCGATAACTGAAAGCTAGCCTCGACGCCTTTTTGCATGGTGCAGGGGACGAGGTAGCACATGGAGTGCCCCGGGATCGTAAATACGTTCGACACGTCGCGCGAGTTGAGGAAGAGGCCCTTGAAGATTGTCTTGTGGCTGTTTCCGGTGACGTAGAAGGTCGGTATCGGGTGCTGGTAGGTGAACCGAGTCACGACAACACCACACTGAGCGTAAGTTGTGTCGCTATCCGGATTGGAGAAGCGGCGCTGGTCTTCCTGCTGTATCATCGTGACTATCTTGACCTCCGCCGGGCCGCTGTTTCGCACCAGGAATAGCGGGTTCTTGCGCCACAACACACTCGTCGGGTTGCCGCCGGCCGACTCACCCTTCCATGCGGCGCTGTACGTTTGCGACACAGCATCGATGGTGCGCATAAAGCAGTGCTGGATGGAGTTCACGGATTTCAGAAACAACTTCAGCGGAATAAAGATGGAATAGCGGTCATCTACGGGGTATTGCTGCCGCAGCTTCTCTGTCCACTTGCTGTCGTTCTTGTTTAAGGGACCGCTGTACTCGTACTCATCGTCCTCGAAGGGGTTGTGCAGATGAATAACGATGTCGTCCAGTGCCGAAGATCCTGTAAGAGAGAAGATACCTAGAATTGCGTATTGCTGCTCCGACTGCATGCCGATGCTTTCCAGTTCCGCATCCTTCGTAAGGGCAGACAAGACATGGTCGCCGCGTAGCAGGCATTCACCCATCAACAACCAGTAAGGTCCATCTTTAGTATTGACGCCGGCCGCCTTGGCCAGCTTGGCGTCCATGGGGATGTTCAGCACCGGGTTGCCTGTCAAGTCGTGGAATGTCTCCTGCAACGTGCAGCCCTCGAGCTGGTCGTAGCCGGTGTAGAACTTCGCGTACGCCTTCTCCAGCAGCAGCGGCCACCAGTGCTCAGTCGGGGACCGCGCGTACAGAACCGCATCATCCTCTAAAGGAATGGTGTCGTCGATCTCGACCTTCACCCACTCCTGCCCGCGGAAGAACTGGAACGTGTAGCGGCCATCCTGGCGCACCTTCTTCGTCACAAAGCAGTTGCGGATCACATCCGGGAAGCGGATCAGCGTTGCAAGTGCCGAGAGCATGAAGCATTCATAGTGGTTGCCCTGGCCGAACTGCTCGCGCGAGAATACTTCGGGCAGCAGCGGCTGGTTCACGCCGCTCGGATACAGATCGCGAATGGACACCCACTGATCTGCCACATCTTGATTGCTTGCGATGAACTCAGTGTCCTTGAAGAGCGTGTTGCTGTCCGGTACTTCCGTAAAAAGTGACGACATGATTATCGAGAGGAGATACGGGAGGTCGAGCTGCCGTCCTCCTTTTCTGATGCTGTTTCAGACCTGCTGAGGTCGTAGCGTTTTTTTTTAGGGCGCCGCTGCGCTCCACCCTGCAAGAGCGCAACAACACACACAAAAACGGGTATATATATATATGTATATCGAGAGAGACCCACAAGACCAAACGTGGTGTGAAAAGGAGAATAAAGAATATACATATACACACGCGGCCAACAACCAAAGGGAAAGAGAACGGTGAGGAGCGCGATCGACACGTCAACGGAGAGAGAGAACGTGTGGAGGGGCAAGATGCGCCCCGCTCCGTAGCTTAAACCAAGTCGCAACACGAACGCAAAGGGAAAAAAAAACGGCAGCTTAGGCGCGATCAAAACGAGAGAGAGACGTCGGCGGAAGGGACTGACGGGGGCATACAACAGACTTGGCGCAGTCCCAAAGGGGAAAGTAAATCCGAAAAAAATAAACACACACACAAAGCCACGCGCGCGCACACGCCGCACACCAAACAATAATTTACTCTGCGACAGCAGGCGGGGGGGGATGTGAAGGGGAGGTGAGAAAGATGTGCACTGAAAGGTCTTGGTGTGGCACAACACAAAACGAAACCAGCCGAAGAAGAAGAAAAACAAAATGAGAGAGGTTACTGAAAATTAGTAACGGCAAAGAAGAAAATGGCTATGTACAAGGCGAGCGTGCGTAGGAAAGATGGGCGGGACTGTGATGCACTTTCTCTAATCGTCGAGCCAGCTCCACGGACAATGCTCAAGTGAGGAGGGCCGCAATAGGTGCAACGACCACAGCCCCCACCAATGATGGTCCTCTGTTGGTCACCGATTTTGCACTCTGAAGCAACAGGGCAGCGGATGCCTGTGCGCGTGTGGCACGTAGAACGCAGAACGAATATAAAAATCCAAAAGAGTTGCCCACGAAAAAAAAATGTGTAACATCAATGGTGAAAGCGCAGTTCGCTTCCAGATGATGCGCGTGTGTGTACTCCTCTCTTTGATACAAAACGGGCGCCACCACGCACGCCACACACCGAGGAAGGATGGAGCGGAGAGGCACAAAGGAGTCCGCCACCCGGAGGTGGAAGGAATGAAGAAGAGGGGGCAGTGTTGGTGGTGGTGCGAGGGGGTGTGAGGGTTGCGAGCCGAAAGATGCGAAGCAGGAGCACAGCGAGACACACAAACACACGCAGCCAGCTCAGAACAGTAAGAGGCCAAAGATGGTGTTCGGAGAAAAAGAGAAAGACACGCGCGAAGCACGAGAGGAGAGAGAGAGACGGAAGTGGAGGGAAGTCAGGAGGAGGTCGAACAAGGTATGGAGGGAGGTGGGCCGAGGGAAGCTGCCTTCCGCACTTGGGAACGAGAAGTGCACACTCCACAAGATTGACCAAAGCCGACAGAGCTCCAAGAAGAGCAGAAGCTCTTGCAATGCGCCTCTCCACTCGAGCGTGCGTTCGGTTATCTTCTTGTGTCTTTCTTTGGAAACTCGGCTCGATGTCCCGACGCGTCGCTTGCTTGAGAAACCACACCAGCTCGTGCTTAGCCCCTTACACGTGTGCGAGAGGGTTTTAGTAATGCGAGGGAGAATAGCTGTGAGTGGATGAATAGAAAAAGTGGTAGAGGAGGCTAAGCGGGGATCCGAATGTGTGCGCGTGTGTGTACCGTGTATTCGCGTGCGCAGCCTACACGCTGCTCAGCGTTGTAGGCTTGCCTGTGTAGGCAAAGTGTGGTTGTGTGGTGGGGCTGCTTTTGGGCGGTGCAAATATACAGATGTATTGATGTATGTATGTATGTATATATATATATATGTATATACATCTATATATATATGCATACATGCATGTGTATATACATAGGGGGTGGGGGAGGAGGGGGGCCGCTTTGATTTTTCTTTTCTGCGCTGGCTCTGCTGCTCTCGATGGTGGCTATGCTTCTGGACGTTGTTGCGAGCGTATCGGTATTTTCTTCGCGGCTGATGGCGTTGCAGTGCGGTGGCGAGAGGACGAATCTAGAGGGGTGGGAGGTCAAGCTGGCACCGCAACAGGGCGCGCACGCACCTCTACCGCGGCAAGCAGGCAAAGAAGCGGAAAAGAGACAGAGGCTGAGAAAGAGCGTCGAAAAGAAAACGGCGAAGAGAGCAGAGACACACAACAAGTAGCCACACGCGAAAATCTCGCGTTCGCGTGGGCCTCCGTTCGTTTTTTGCTGACCTTCCCACCTTCACCCGTTGTGGCACACACCTAAGTGCACCTTTCTCCGCGCCTTGACGAGACGGCGTAGCCTACAAGACAATGACGGAGAAGGTAAAGGTAAGGAGAAGGGTAGGCGAAAGGAAAACTTAGTACGGGCGAAAAGTGCTGATGTACGCTTGTTTGTTTTTGTTCTGCTGGCGCTTGCGCGTGTGTGTGCGCGCGCCTGTTTGTCTGGGTGGTGGGCGTAGATGCTTACACTTCACATGAAGCTCTCCAGCGCTGAGAAAGTGGAGGCCGTATGTGTGCGTGTGGAGAAGCGTAGCCCACGAAGAGGGGTTCGGACGGGAAGCAGCAATAAAAAAAAAGGCATTTAGGCAGGAGAGGTGAGGAACGAGACGACGTGAGGCGGAACACACACGCATATACACATCTATGTGTGTGTTCGCATACGCGCATACAGATGTGTGGCAAACAGGGGTTAAGACATGCCCACGGCAGTGACGAAGTTCAGTTGCAGAGAGAGACAGCAGCGTCAATGGTGATTCGCTCTACTTCACCACCGCCATGTCCAAACCGTATATCTTTCACACACGACCTCGCGGGTGTGGATGCAGGCGTCGACATCGATTATGGTGTCCGAAAAAAGCACAAAAGACGGCGAGCAAAACGCCGCGAAGTGCCGCCACTCAGAGGCCCTCTTGCACTCGGTCGCATCTAACCGCGGCAGCGCTCTTCTTGCCTGTATACGTTTTTTTTTGCCTTTTCTTTTTCAGGGTTCGGTGGCATTGTTCGAAAGTTGTAGCACACGAAAACGGAGAAGAAAGTATTTCACCGTGTGCACGTCTACGCGGTGAGTGATAGCGTGTGTGTAAACGTTCATGTGTACGTGACTTGTCCGGTGTACGAAGGCCACCCACGCTCTTGATCGCCCCGTCGTTGGCCCAGCACACCTCGCGGACAGCAAGAACAGGAACGACACAAAGCCACGCGCCCTTGATCAAGTTGCACACAAGGCTCTCAGAAACGGGAGAAAACCATCGCTGAAACAAAAAGATAGTGGATGAAAGAATGAGAAGGACACGTACACGGCAAGTCGTAAGGGGCGGCTGCACGCCTTCAGTCAAACACGTTGTTGTATGTTCGTTTTTTTTTTCGCTGCGCATCTCTGACGTCCCATCGCCTTCTTTTCTCTCTCTCGTGCCTCGGACTTTGCTCTTGGCTTGTGGAAATGAGCAGAACTCGAAATTCTTTTTCGGCTCTTTAATTTTTCGCTATTCGAGGAAACGAAGTGGCATACGTGTGCTGCGCTCTTTCTGCTTTCGCTTTTTTTTTCCAGCCTGCTGCGGTTTTGCATGTGCGGCTTCTCCACATCTCCCTTTCTGTTGTGGCGCGTCTCCCCCCCCGCAAGGGGTGAGCAAGACGATACAGAGTTCCCCTGCACGCCAAAACACCACCTTTTGGCTTGGCTCCCTATGTTCTCTCGTCTACCAGGTGAACCAGACGCATCAGCCCATCTTCACGTCTTCCTCCTTCCAAGGCTGCACTTACGTTGGTGCCGCTTCTTCTTGCTGTCTTCAATCACCATCTCAGAGCCTCGAGCCGCCCCCGCCCCTCCGCCCTTCTCCCCCACACGATGGGCTCAGTCTCCGCCTCAATGGAATGCCGAGGCCCTTTTCCTACATGAGAGGGATGGAGGGGGCCGCGCCTATCCGGACTCGTCCTCTCCCCTCTCCAGTTTCGACTCCTTCTTTAGTTTGCTTTTGGCGGCTGCGAAAACACAAAATAAGTGAAACAAAAAGAACGTCAGCGCACCACTGACGCGGCGTGGCCCTTCGCACCCAACCCCGTGCAAGACGCTGCCTCGACTTCGCCGCACCTTGGTCTATCTTCGCCCGCTCACTACGGGACATCCCGCAATGTAAGGCGGTGGCGTGCATCGCGCGCCGTCCACGACTGCTCCTTCTGTGTTCCCGGAAAGAAAAAGGAGTGAAGCACTGGCAGCGTACGGGAATGGGCGAGGCGGGATCAACTCCAGCACTGTCGAAGCGAGAGAGAGAGAGCGTGTGCGCGTGAGAATGCACAGACATGCAATACAACTTGCCACACGCATCGGATTTGTCGTGACGCCACGCCAAGGACCAAGTCATGAGATACAGAGGGAGCGACGAAAATTCGCACAAGAAGAAAGGAAGCCGGGCAGGCAGCGTGTGTGCATCCATTTTCGCTTCGTGCACGCGACATCGACACGAGAGAGTAGGTGGCACTCTTTTTTTCGTGTTGTCGGCCGCTCATCATGGATGTCAAACGGCAGGACAATAAAGTTCTCGAAGAGGACAGCAACGTCGCGGCACACGCGGGAAGGCAGAGAGCCTGTCAACGCACACGAAAAAAAAAGCGAGGATGCGCAATCAAACACACACACACATACGAAAAAAGCAAAAAAGAGAGAAGGGACAGAGAGGGAGAAGAAATAAAGAGACGAGATACATGCAAAACACAACTAAAACACATCAAAAAGAAGGGGGCAGAGCAGGGGGAGAACACAAACGCGGGAGCATGGCCAACAGAGGAGATCCCAACACGCGAAAACACACACACACACAGAACAGCTTTCTAGTGGCCGCTACCCGGTAGCCCATGATGCGATTCAATCACGCAGAGACAGCGGCCGACACCCAACGCGCGCAAGCTCACCACGCACACGAGAGCTCCCTGAGAAAGGCCCTGCAGACAGGGCAGCACACGCATACAGGCGAAACAAAATAGAAAACATTGCATAGCGAAAACAGCACGAGATGTAAACAAAACGAAAATATATGTATATACAAGCTAAGCTACAGGCACACCAGCGTGCGCGCATGCGCCCATCTGAGTTGGAACCGGACCTCCCCACGCCTTCCCTTCCACTCCTCGACACCTCCCAGCGCAGACAGACACAACGTGGCACAATACTTGCATTCACGCCCAGACGGCCTCGCTCACGAAAAGAGGAGGGGTGACGCCATGCAATCGAATTGTCAAGCGCCTGGCCGATTCACGTGCATCCTTCCACACGCGTCCGCGCACAGGATACGGTCCATTCGTCAGCTCCCAACTGAGGCAACAAGCGAGCATGGGAAAGAGGAGGAGCGCAAGGCAGAGGGAAAAAGCACGCAGCCCCGCACTGTGCGCATCCACAAGATAACATCGACGAGAGGCAGGTCGGGGTGAAAGTCGGCAGGGAGGAAGAAGAGGGGCCGCATATCTGAAAAGATCAGCGTCCTTTCCAGTTGACTGCTGGCAACCCAACGGCGTTCCTCGCTTTCTACAACATGCCCTTCAGCGCCACGATATCATCCCGAAGCACGCGTTCTCTTCCGCATTGACCTGTTGTGTATCTGCATACGGTTCTGGGTGTGTCGTGCTTTCTATTCCAGCGGCCTCAGTAGAGAAGGTTCGGGGGGGGGGGGAAGGGCATAAACAGCTCGTGCGTTGGAAGCCTGCGCGCTCTCCGTCGCACATTGATGGACGGCACACACAGACACACGCACAGCGGCACGCTGCCACACCAAGTGGAGGCGCACATTGGGTAGCGCATCACCTGCGTTTTCTTTTTTTCATTCCTTCTCAATATGAGAAGCGGCCGTGATGGACAGAAAAGATGAACAGAACGCAACAAAAAGGAAAAACAATGAAGCGGCAACAACGAGAAAAAGGCGAAGCGAGGGACACCACAAGACGCAGACCCGCGCGTACGCGGATGCAGACGGTGAAGTCAGGGGTTCGAGGGAGGCCACGAAAGGGCGGAAGAGAGGAGATGCACACGGGAAAAAAAAACACTTCGTAGCGAATCGGCTGCACACGTCTCTCTTTCTCTTCTCTCCCCTGTGTCTTGTATGCTTCTCACCCTCTCCACCACTCACTCGACGACAACACGCTGCTACGTTGTGCATGAGGAGCATGACATCAACGCGAGTCACTATTAACCACCACTAGCGCGGCTCAAGGAGGCGGATGCGCTACAGTACGTCCCCGTTACGCCCATCCTCGACGGAAGTGCCAAGAATGCATTTGCGTCAAGATGGCGAGAGAGAAGACAGAAGAATGGCCATGCGACAGGGGGAAGGGGGCAGGAAGAAGAGGGACGAGAAACGTAAAGGACCAGCGATGTATAAGAAAAGTGAAAAGAAGGAACGGAACGGAGGACAGGCACGTCATCACCAACAGCCAAAAGAAAGACGTGGAGGATGTAGAGATGAAAAGAGGGAGAGACACGCTGGGGCAAAGAGGAAGGAAGGGAGAGGGGTGGGGAGAGGAGGAGACATGCACACACACGCAGTCACACAGTATACATATATAGATAGATAGCACAACGGAAAAAACATAATGCACAATAGAAGGACGAAAAAAAAAGTCGACAGGAAACAGGTGGGGGTGGGAAGAGGGGGCAGAAAACCGTGGAGAGGGTTGCGACCACACACCGACACATACACACCAGCCCGAAAAAAGAGTGAGAATGCTCATCCCCTCCACAGACTGACGTCAACCAGAGGCGCAACCTGCGCCACCCTCTGGCAGATGAGGTGCGGCACATACGTAAAAAAAAATTTAACGAAGGCAGCGACATCAGTTGTGGTGAACATTTCAGCATCGAGTGGTAAAGAAGTGAGCTGGAAGGAGCTCGCAGCGTCGCGCCTGAGCCGCCCGCAGCAAGAACGAAAAAAAAATTGAAACTGCGGATCTGTTCTCCCTCCCCCTCCCCCACAGACACAGACGGCATCGCAAGAGAAAAACAAAGACGGATCTACAATAATATGCACACAAGGGAAAAGATGAGACACGTACACAACAACAGAAAAAAACGTAACGGAAAGCAACAAAAACAAGAGGACTTGCCATGCAAAACGAAAGAACCATCAAGCGCCTCCTGACTCCCTAGACGGTGCCGATGAGAGAGGGAGTCAGAGAGAGGCGGCGCAGCATTGAACACAGAAGAAATGGGGCAGTACCGACGCCACTTGCCAACGATCTACACAGACACTCAGCAACACAAAAAGAGATCAGAACGCCACAGCGCGCCACATTCAGCGAAGATCGACGGATCGCTGCTGCCCTTCACATTCTTCGCGTCATGGCATAAGATTGGTGTTCGGCGTACTGCCTCCCCAAGACAGTACACCTACCATGACTTTTCTCGGTGTGGCCAGTGTCGTGGCATGTGAAAGGGCTGTGTGGAGAGCTGCGTACAGGTGAGCGAATACGCGCACGCGTCTCTTCTGTTATTCTGAAGCAACTCAACAACAGCGAAACAACATCCACGTATTCTTATGATGCTGCCTTCTATCTACCTTCCGCACAGCGCCCCCTCGCCCACTCTGCACCTCTCAAGTCCACTGTTTTTCCCCAGAAGAGGTACTCGAAGATGCAGAAAGACAGAAAAGGAGTGAGAGGGTCATGAGCTGCCAGGATTTGGATGAGCACGTGCATGTGTGTGTGTGTGTGTGTGTGTGCATGTGAATGCGCACACGCTTCACATGGAAGTAAAAAGAAAAATCATCAGCAAAACTGAAACGTGACTAAGAAAGTGCACATAGAAAGACTCCGAGACATAAGAAGAGGTAGGACTACGGCGAGCAGCGTGACGTACGACGCACTGTCCACCCCCACCCACCCACCCACCCCACACACACACGTGAAAAGAAAAACACAAAAGCACCGACAGCACGGCTGCGGCCTTTTTTTTTGCTGCTGTCAGTCTGCCGCTCTCACACCGCACGTATTCAGGCACCGTTTTGTCTTCTCTCTTTTCCTCCGCGTCGTCGCGGCCGGCGTCATTCGAACGTTCACGTGTGCGAGTGCGGCGAGTGCGAGAGAGACCCAGGAGAGAGGACGTGGCGGGGCCCATTCGTCGAGTGCACTGACGTTCTCCGCTGCCAAAAAAAAAACAAGAAAGATACATATATGCAGAGACTGACCGAAGAGCGATAAAGACAAAGACAAGAAGAGACGGAGACATGCCAGATATCCCACATGGCGGGGAGCGGTGCACACGCGTACACACACACACGCATGCGCAAGGCTACGCGCCTTGAAACCAAAATAAGGGGTGTAGGTGGGAGAAGGAGAGGAGGAGGGAGATATGGTGTGATCAAAAGACACATAAAAGAAGAGGAAGGAAATCGGCAAGCACCCTTGATGCCATCCACTCAAGACACACAAAAAAGCTGTCAACGTTTGTCGAGACGAACCAGAACGTGTGAAGGGAGAGCCTGCGGTGAGGTCATCTCCGCGTGGCTCCCTTGTCCATCGATGTCCTCTGTGAAGACGACATCGCGGGTTCGAGAGTTAAATGGAAAGTAACGTGTGCTGCGGATCGCCTCTGTCTTTTTCGTTTTATGCTTTTCGTTCCGCGAACTCCGATCGAGTGGGTCTCCTGCTCTTGTCCTCGCCACCGATTACGCGAGCACGAAATCCACGCAAGAGACTCTGCCCGGAAAAAAAAGAAGGGTAGGGGAGAGGGACAGCGCAGACACGAGGCAGCAAATCGGCAGCGGCGTCCTCCATTTTTCTTTTGTGTTTTCCGTATGTATGTCTCCACCGAGCCAACGGACGAGGGGGCCACCTGCATCACCACAAGCATAGCGCCATTAACAGCCGTAACAGCGGCAGAGCAGGGAGACGGTCAGGAATGCGAAGGAAAGCGAACCCGAAAGCATACGTGCAAGCGACAGCGTGCAACACACAGAGAGGCCACATTTCGGTTTCTTCGGTTGGTTCTTTTTCCTCGGAGTGTTGTGGTGATTGGGAGTGGGGAGGGGGAGAGGAGGAGGAGGAAGGGGAGGGAGGCGCAGATGGAAACAGAAGACGTCATCAAAGGGCGCCCTCCCCGTCGATGGAGAAAGTGGCGGCACTTGTGCGCACAGAAACGCGCTCGCTCACATACGCCCTTCTGTCTCTCGATGCCGCGCACAAGCTCAGCACACACAAACACACGAAAAAAGTTCGAGAGGGAGGAAGAGAGAAACATGCACACATACGCACACGCGAGAAAAGAACAAGGGGCAGGAAAAGGAGGGGTCGCACACAAAACAAAAAAAGAGAGGCTCTGCGGCTTGCGAATGCGCCCTTTTACCGTTTTGTCTTCGTTGCTTGCTTTGTGTCCTTTACTTCGTCTCTCGCTGCCCGACTGTTGGCGCTGGTAGGGATGCCATGGACGCCCATGAAAAGATCAGGGGAGGCATGGGCAGCACCGATCGCGTTATCTTCTAGTTACACCGTGTTTCAGCTGACAAAAAGACAAAACAAAACAGGCAAGCGCTGATGGTGGGACGTGCAAGAGAGAAGAAGAGAGGAACCGAGTGGCGCGTTCTTGAACGTGTCGTCGCGTTGTTCTACTCCGTCACGCTGTATACACCGCCGCCTTTGTTCATCGTTAAGTCAGTCTTCTTTTCGCACTGTGTCGCTACGCAGGTGTTTTGAGTGCTTTTCGCTTCTTTCGGCGGACTCCGCTCTTGCGCACGACGGCAGAGCGCCATCTTCGCCCTTGTGCTTGCGGGTGGTTGGCGGTGTTCGACACCCGGGAAAGCCAGGAGAAAACGACGGAGACGATAAACTTCGAGTGTGTGCACACCATAAATGAAATGCTGGATCACAAAAAGAATGAACGAATGATAATGCGGTTCTCACACGCCCTCTCTAGACGCCACAAGCGCACGATCCAAAAGGAAGAAAAAAGTACGCGGATCTGCGCGCGTAGGTGCGCACAGAGAGAAGTAGGCACCGAGAATGAGGTATAAAGGGGGGCGGCGGAGCTGAACCGCAGAGCACACGGCTAACCGATAACCCAAACTCACATCAGCACAGACGTTCGCAGAGAGGCGACTCCGAAAAGAAGAAGCAAAACGGGCGTAAAGAGTAAATACCAGAATAGTGCGAAAAGGACGAGGAAGAGACGAGGAGACCAGCAACGACCAGAAACGGTCAGCGCGCACACACATGCAACGAGCAAGCACCATAATGAGACGAAAAAAAAGCTATATATATGCTGCAGCATTGGCAATCGTCGTACTCAGCGCTGTGTACTTCCGCACGTACGTGTGCGGGTATGTGTGCGACGCGTATCACGGTTCACCTCCTGATCTTTCCCTTTTCCTCTGATTGACCAGACCTGCGAAAAAAAAACAAAAGGCATATATATATATATATATATAACGCGCGTCAACGCCGAGTGAGCAAGTGGTTCGGACACGATTTCCCTCCTCTGGCTAAGCACTTGTCATCCATCACAGAGCGGCCCCCCGAGCCCCGTTTTTTTTGGGGGCTCTCTTTTCCGTTCGTTACGCTCCTTGTGTAGCGAGAGGAACATACAATAAGAGGAAGCGGACAAAATCCAAAAATTAGTAACAATAATGCACAACGAAAACAAAGAACAGAGATATGGCCCATATACACACATCTCTACATCTATATATGTATATGCATACGGCATGTGCTACACGCCCATCGGTGCGTGAAACCAACACCGAGCAGGGAAAGCAAAACAAACAAACGCCCATATGCGTGTAAGGAAGGCGCAGGCACCGTGACCGCTATGAACCTTTTCACCTTCGACGCGAAGAGAGAGAACACCTGGAGGAGAGGAAGTACTCCTTTTTTTTTCGGCGCTGGGGGGGGGGGGCAAAGACACACACACAGACGCATCTATACAAATAGACGTAAGTATGCATACACGTAAAGAGACGTACGGTGCCTTCTGTCAGACAACAGGCAGAGCATCCCAACGGTTGCACCAAATACCGTGCTCGTGGGCATGCACACCGATAAAGCGCACGCCGGCAGCAACGCAGTAAAGAGCGTAACGGCGGCATCACCACGTAAGAAGAGGAGCTCAACCGCAGAAGGGACTCGCCAGCGGCAAGGAGTCCTGGCGATCAGAGTCACTGGCAACGATAGAGGAAGAGAGATAACTACTCCCTCACCCTGATATCCGCCTTCGCAGAGCCTCCTGATGCACCCCCCTGCCTACCCTCACCTCAGCTGCAGTGCTGTTGTTTTAACGGCGGCCGCGGCTGGAGCGGTGCCCGGCTTCTTCGCGGCTGCCACGACGGCTGCTGACAGACCGTTGGTTGATCGGCGGCAGAGAGTCAGTGCGGCGCACGTTGCTTCCAGTGCGGCTGGCAGCACGCGACGCGCCTGGGGCCGTCGCCGTGCGCGACAGCGTGGGAAAGCGCGACTGCGCCTGTGCGTTCAGCGGCTTCGCGTCCGGCGCGACCGGCACAAAGTCGGCGCTCACGTCCGTTGGCGTGTAGATCTCCAGGTTCGCCGTGCATGGGCCCCCGGTGGCAGACGCCGTGCAGTTCACGAGCAACGCGTAGCGGCCGCCTTGCGGGGCCTTGAAGATGAGCGCGTGCTCGCGCGCGTTGCTCGAATCGCCTGTTGTGCCGATCTTGATACCGTACTCGTTGAAGACCGTCATGGTCACCTCGTCCTCGGCCACGGCATCGCCCTTGCGGATGCTGTTTGGGTCCGATATTTTCGTCTGGTGCAGTAGGATGTGCACGTCGCTCGCATCGTTCACCATAAAATCCAGCCGCTCGCCCTCTTCGTCGCCGGGATGCAGGCTGAGGCTGGTGCGGAGCGGCTTCAAAGTGAGGCCAGCGTGTCGCAGTGGCGTCAGTGTGACCTTGGCCATGTCCGGGTAGATGGAGACGAAGAACTCGCCCATCGTGCCGCGGTCTTTAGTGTACGGGATAAGGTAGCACGTCGAACTGGGAGGCAGCTCCATCTCGGCGCACACTTCGCGCGAGTCCAGCATCATGCCCTTCTGCAGGAACTTGTGCGTGCCATTCGTTATAAACGGCGTTGGCGGCAGCTTTGCATTCGATGGCTGCATGAGAGTGAGCCCGGTGTAGGGGTACTGCTTACAGTTCGTCTCGTCCACGTAGAGCGGGTTCGTGTGGCGCACCTCGGCGAGGATCGTGGCTGGTCGCGACGTCTTGTTCTCCACGAGGTAGATGGGGTTACTGCGGAAGGTCGTGTACTTGGACGTGCCACCAGCCGTATAATCGTTCCACTCACCAGGAGAGCTGAGGCGATCCCCACAGTTGATATGGCAGCGCTGCATGCAGCTGAAGTTGTTGAGGAAGGTGGACAAAGGCATGTAGATCATGTCGCTCTCGTCGGGCGAGAAGCTGCACGCTCGCTTCACATCCGCCGTCCAGTTGCTGTCGCCCTTGCGCAGCGGGCCGTTGTAATGCGGGGCATCCGTGTAGCAGTTGTGCACCTTGATCACGATATCCAACGGATCGCTTGTGCATGGCTTCACCTCCACCACGTCCATCAGCGCGTAGCTGCACTGCGGATGCAGGCCATCTGGCACGTTGCCGTTCGCCACGCACACAAACACGTCACCGCGGTCGAGGTCCTCCATGACACGGCGCCAGAAGGCCGGCGTCGTGTAGTCGCCCATGTTCGTCGCCGCAGCGTGCTTCGGGTCCTCGAGAGAAATGTGCAGCACCGGGCGGCCCGTCAAATCGCGCAGCGTATCGTGGGCATTGCAGTTGTTAAAGTTCTCGTAGCCGCCGACGAACTTGGCGTACGCCTTCTCCAGCAGCAGCGGGTACCACATGCGTGACGGCACTTGTGTGAACTTCGGCTCTCGCTTGTCGTCGCATGGCACGCGGTCGTCCACTTCCACTGTGACCGGCGAGCTGTCCGGGTTGAATAGCGTCACGCGGTAGGGCTGGTTCTGCGGGTGCGCCTTGTCTTGGAAGAGGCGAGAGATGAGCACCGTGTGACGCGCCAAGGCCGCGATGAACGGGGCGAGGAAGCCCATGTCCTGCGGGGCGGACGAGATGTCCGACGGCAGTGTGGTGTCCGGCGTCACCGGATCGTACACACCCTCCGGGTACAGCTCGCGAATGCGCGGCCACTGCTCGGCTATATCCTCGTTTGCCTCATGGAACACCGGGTCCTGGTAGCCCTTCTTGTCCCTGGCCAGCTCGCGCGCACGGTTATTGAGCTGCTCTTCGAGATCCTTGATGGTCCTGAAGTTCTTTGCAGGGTCCTTGTTTAGCTTGCGCCGGTCCACCTCCATGCCGTGGAAGTCCGGATCCGTGTCGAGCGGCAGCTCCTCCAACGGCACACCCTCCGGCTCGGGGTCGAGGTAGGCGCGGTCCTTCTTGAGGTACTCGCCGGCGATGCGGTCGGCGTGGTCGTTCAGAATGCTCTCCAGCTCGCGCACCCTGTCAGCGTTCTTTGGGTTTCTCTTGGCCTCGCGACGCGCCAGCTCCGTCTTTCGGAACTCCGGATCATCTTCGAGGGCGAGGTCGACTAGCGGCACACCGCGCGGTTCCGGGTTGAGGAAGTTCCGGTCGTCCGCCAACTGGCGCTTTGCCAGTACGTGGGCGCGGCTGTTCATGTCTTCCTCCATGTCCCGAATCGCGTTTGCGTTCTTGCGCGGGTCCTTGCGCAGCTGCCGCAGCTGCCTCTCCATGTCCTTGAACGCCTTGTCCCTGTCTAGCTGCATGTCCTTCAGGAGAATGCCCTCCGGCCTGGGGTCGAGGAAGGCGCGCTCCTTGTCCAGCTTCTGCTGTGCCAGCTGCTCGGCGCGGTCGTTCAGCTGATCCTCCAGATCCTTGATCGCCTTTGCGTTGCCACGCGGATCCCTCTTCAGCGCCCGCCGCTTCTCCTCCGCATCGCGGAAGGTCACGTCCTCGTTAAGCGGCAGCTCCTCCACCGGCACACCGAGCGGCTCTTTCTCGAGGTAGTCGCGGTCCTTCGCGAGATAGTCCTTGGCCAGGTGATGTGCGCGGTCGTTCATGCGTTCCTCGAGGTCCTCGATGGCGTCCTTGTTCTTTGCTGGTTGCTTCTTCAGCGCGCGCAGGTCCCTCTCCATTTCGTGAAACTCCCTGTCATCTGACAGCGGCAGGCGCTCCAATTGCACCCCCTCCGGTTCCTGGTCCAGGAAAGCACGCTCCTTCGCCAGAAAGTCGCGCGCGATGTCATCGATGCGCGCGGCGATCTCCCGCTCGAGGTTGCGCAGCACATCGGCATTCCGCTTCGGGTTTTTCTTGATGTCGCGGCGCTTGCGTTCCAGTGGATTGAGGATCGGGTCGTAGTTGAGTGGCAGCTCTTCCAGCGGCACGCCGAGAGGCTCCTGCTCCTGATTAGCAAGCTCCTTGCGCCGTAGGTCCTTCGCGAGGTCGTCTGCGCGGTTGTTGAGGTCGTCCTGCAGCTCTGCAATCTTGCCCGCATTGCTGCGGGGGTCCTTCATAGCCTTCAACAGCTCGTTCTCCATTTCGCGGAAGATCGGGTCGCGGTTGAGGGGGATGTCGGCAATGGGTACATTCTGCGGCTCCGGGTTCAGGTAGCCGCGGTGCTTGCTGAGGAACTCCCTTGCGATGTCGTGGACACGGTCGTTCATCCTCTCCTCCAGGTCCTTCATTTCGGGGTCGCGGCCCCTCCTGGTGTTCTTCAGCGCCTGACGCTGCTTCGCCAGTACGTTGAACTCCGGGTCGTCGCTGAGCGGGAGGTCCGCCAGTGGCACGCCCTCCGGCTCAGGGTCGAGGAAGGCACGGTCCTTCGCCAGTTCGACTTTGGCCAGCTCATGGGCTCGGTCGTTCATGCGCTTTTCCAACGCCGCCACCTTCTTCGGGTCCGCCTTCGGGTCCGTCTTGGCCTTGTAGCGCGCAATCTCCGCGTCCTTGAACTCCGGATCCGTGTCGAGCGGCAGCCGCTCCAGCGGCACGCCCTCCGGCTCCTGATCCATGAAGTCGCGCTGCTTCGCGAACTCCTCCTTCGCCAGCTGGTGCGCGCGGTCGCTCATCTGGTTCTCCAAGTCGCGAATGACGTCCTTGTTGCGTTTTGCCGCACGCGGGTCCTTGGAGCGGCGCCGGCGCTCGGCTTCGAGGGCGGCGAACTCCTTGTCCGCATCGAGTGGGACGTTGGCGATGGCCATGCCTTCCGGCTCAGGATCCAGGAAGGCACGCTCGCTGTCGATCACGTCATCGGCGATCTCGCTGGCGATCCTGTCCATCTCATCCTCGATGAGCCGTATGTCCGTCGTCGGCAGGCGGCGGCGCTTTGCGTCGCGCCGCCGGTTCGCCGCGTCGCGGAACTTCAGGTACGTGTGGAGGCTCAGGTCCTCCTTCGGGATGCCACGGTACGCCGCCCGCGGCAGGCATGCGAGGTCCTCGGCCACCACGCCCTTCGCCAGCTCGTGGGCCCGGTCGTTCATGCTCTCTTGTGTGTCGGCGATGGCGTCGGCGTTGCGTCGGGGGTCCTTCTTGAGCTTGCGTAAGTAGTCCTCCAGTCGCAGAAAATTCGGGTCGTCATCTAGTGGCACGTCGGCGATTGGAATACCCTCCGGCTCCGGGTCCAGGAAGGCGCGGTCTTTCTGACGCTGCTCCTTGGCGAGTTCAGCGGCCCGGTCGTTCAGCACCTTCTCCAGGTCGGCGATCTCGGCTGCGTTACCCTTCGCGTTCTGGGCCTTGAGGACGGCGCGCTGCAGCTCCGCGTGGCTGTACTGCGGGTCGGAGTCCAGCGGCAGATAACCGACCGGCACGCCCTCCGGGTTGGGGTCGAGGTACTTGTCGCGGGCGCCCTTCAGCAAGTTCTCTCCCAGCTCGTCGGCACGGTCCTGCATCATGCCCTTGAGGTTGTCGATGGCGCTAGCGCTGCGTTTCGGGTCCTTGTTGAGGCGCCGCAGCTGCTGCTCCATCTTTACGAACGCCGCATCCTCGTCCAACGGCAGTAGCACCTTCGGCACGCGGTGCGAGGTGGGGTTGAGAAAGCCGCGAGCCGCCTCCTTTTGAGCCTTGGCCAGCTCGTGCGCGCGGTCGTTCAGCTTGCCTTCCAGGTCCTTGATCTTATCCGCGTTGCGCTTCGGGTCCTCCTTCAGCTTCGCGCGCTGCGCCTCCAACTCGCGGAACATCGCATCGGCGTCGATCGGCACATCGGCGATCGGCACATTCTCCGGCTCGGGATCGAGGTAGCGGCGGTCACCCTTGAGCAGGTTGAGCGCCAGCTCGTGCACGCGCTTGTTCATACAATCCTGCAGGTCAGTAATCTTGTCCGCGTTGCGCTTCAGGTCCTGTTTCGCCTGACGTAGCTGCTTCTCCAGGCTCGTGAAGAGCTTGTCACTGTCAAGCGGCAGCTGAGCCAACGTGATGCCCTCCGGTTCAGGATCCAGGAAGGCGCGGTCGCGGTCGATCTGAGCCTTGGCCAACTCATCTGCGCGGTTGTCCAGCTTCGCCTGGAGGTCCTTGATCTTGGGGTGGTTCGGTTGCTCGTTCTTCAGCCGACGCAGCTCGGGCAAGTGGGACGCGAACTCTGCATCATCGTGCGGATTCAGCGACTCCAGCGGAATGCCGCGCGGCTTGCCGTCCAGGTTGCGGAGATCCTCCTTCTTCTGCGCCTCAGCGAGATTTTCGGCGCGGTCGTTCAGCTTGTCCTCCAGGTCCTTGATCTTGTTGGCATTCTTCGTCAGGTCTTGCGCCTTCAGCTTGGCCCGCTCCACCTCCATCTGGTGGAATTGCGGGTCTTTGTCGAGTGGCAGATCCGCCAGAGGCACGCCCCTTGGCTCAGGGGCGAGGTAGCCGCGGTCGCCATTTAAAGCGTCCTTTGCCAGGTCGTGAGCGCGGTCGTTCAGCTTGTCCTCCAAGTCTTTGATGGCCACCGCGTTCTTCTTCGCGTTCTTCGCCTTCAGCACCGCACGCTGCACCTCCATCTCGTGGAACTCCGGGTCCTCGTTGAGCGGTAGCACACGCAGCGGCACGCCCTCCGGATTGGGGTCCAGGTAGTCGCGGTCGCCCTCCAGCATCTGCTTCGCCATCTCGTCTAGCCGTTCGTTGAGCATGTCGCGCGTCGGGTCGCCGTTGGTGCCGCCGATGTCGAGCGCCTTCCTCAGTGTGTTGTTCGGGTCACGGCGCTGGAACGCGAGCGACGCGAACGTCTCGTCTTCATGCGGATTCAGCAGGTCCACCGGTATGCCACGCGGTGCCTCGTCCAAGTCCTGCAGGTCGCGCGCTCGCTGCTCCTTTGCCAGCTCGTGCGCCCGGTCGTTGAGGCGGCCCTCGAGCTCAGCAGCCTTCGCCTGGTTCTTCTTGGGTTCCTGCAGCATCAGCTTCGCGCGCTCGACCTCCAGCCGGTGATAGAGCGGGTCGGAGTCGAGCGGCAGCGACTCGATCGCAATGCCCTCCGGCTTCGGATCGAGGTACATCGGGCGGTCGCCCGCAAGCGCCTCCTCCGCCAGCTCGTGCGCGCGGTCATTCATGTCCTGCTCCAGGTCCGACACCTTCTTGGGGTCTGCCGACGGGTCTGCCTTGAGCAAGCGCAGCGCGTTCACCATCCGCGCAAACTCGGGATCGTCGTGCGGCTTCAGCATCCGCACCGGGATGTCCTCCGGCGTCGGATCAACCGCGCGCAAGTCCTCGGTGATCTGGTCCTCTGCGAGCTGGTTCGCGCGGTCGTTCAGCTGATCTTCCAGGTCGTGAATTGCGGCGGCATTCCTGACCGCATCCTTCGTCTTCAGCGCCGCACGCTTCGCCTCCAGATCGCTGAACTGGCGGTCCGTGTCAAGCGGCAGCACGTCAAGCGGAATGCCGAGCGGCTCAGCGTTGAGGTAGCCCCGGTCGCCCTTGCGATGCTCTCGCGCCAGCTCGCAGGCACGCTCGTTCAGCGCTGCCTCCAGGTCCTTAATGGCATCCTTATTGGCCTTCGGGTTCTTGCTGATCAAGTCCAGTCGCTCCGCCTCCAGCTGATGGAACTCCGGGTCCGCGCACAGCGGGAGCGCCGCCACCGGGATGCCCTCTGGAGTAGGGTACAGGTACCGCGCGCGATCCTGCTCAAGGTACTGCGCGGCGAGCTCCTCGAGAATCTCATCCAATTTCGCCTGCGTGTCGTTCAGACGCGACTGGGCGCGCGGAAAGCCCTCCTTCTTCTGCGCCCGAAGCTCCGGCAGCTTCGCGGCGAAGCGCGGGTCGTCATGAGGGTTCAGCAGCGACACGGGTACCCCGAGCGGGGCGCTGTTCAGGCCACGCAAGTCCTCCCGCTTCTGCGCCTCAGCCAGCTTGTGTGCGCAATCGTTGAGCCGCCCCTCGAGGTCGGCGATCGCCTGCCTGTTTTTCACCGGGTCCTGCGCGACCAGCACTGCACGCTGCACCTCCATCTCGTGGAACTCGGGGTCCTCGTCGAGCAGCACCATCTCCACCGGCACGCCTTCCGGCTCAGGGTCGAGGTAGCCACGGTCATTGCCGAGCATCTCCGCCGCCATCTGGTTCGCCAAGTCGTTCATCTGCTCTTGAATGGCGGCGAGCTTGTCGGCATTGCGGCGTGAATCCTTGCGGAGCTCGCGAGCGCGCGTTGCGAGGTTGTGGAAGTCCGGGTTGTTGTGTGGCCTCACCGCTTCAATAGGAATGCCATGCGGC
This sequence comes from Leishmania donovani, assembly GCF_000227135.1. Classification (NCBI taxonomy): domain Eukaryota; phylum Euglenozoa; class Kinetoplastea; order Trypanosomatida; family Trypanosomatidae; genus Leishmania; species Leishmania donovani. The sequence goes on along the minus strand of NC_018254.1, from coordinate 181,732 downwards.
TTCGGGTCAACGTTCTTCAGGTCGTCCTTGAGCACCTGCTGCGCCAGATCGTGCGCCCGCTCGTTCAGGCGATCCTCGAGATCCTCGATTTGCTTCGCATTCTTGGCCAGGTCCTTGAGCAACAGCTTGGCGCGCTCAACCTCGAGACCGCTGTAGATGCCGTCCGTATCCAGTGGCAGGTCCGACAGCGGCACACCCGCCGGGTCCGGGTCCAAGTATGCCGAACGATCCCCACTCAGCGCATTCTTGGCTAGCTCGTGGATCCGCTCATTTAGCTCGTTTAGCAGACCCTGCGCCCTCTGGGTGTCGCGCAAGCTCTTCTTGGCGCGACGCAGCTCCGGCAGAATCCTTGCCACCTGTGGGTCCTCAAGCGGCTGCAGCAGCTCCAGCGGAATGCCCAGCGGGCTCGTGTCGACGCCGTCAAAGTCGCTTTCCTTGAGGTGCTTAGCCAATTCGTGCACACGGCTTCTCATCTGGTCTTCAAGGCTCTTGACCTTGTCGGCGTTCCTGCGCGGGTCCTTTGCCTTGAGGTTGGCGCACTCCTGCCGCAGCTGCTGGAAGATAGGGTCCAACTCCACCTCTACCTCCTCCAGCGGGATCCCCTCCGGCTCCTTGTCCAGGAACCAAAGGTCGCCCTCGACTTTCTCCTTTGCCAGCACCTCTAGGCGCGCGTCCATATCAGTGAGCACCTTCTCCGCCTCAGGGGAAGCACCCGCGCTGGCCTTCTCCAGCTTCCGCAGCTGGTCGACAAGGGCCGCAAACTCAGGGTCGTCGTATGGCCTCATCGCCGCCGTCTCGATGCCGTTATACTGGGGTGCGAAATGCGCTAGTTCTTCCGCCTTCTTCGCGACCGCTAGCTCCACCGCGCGGTCGTTGAGCCTGTCCTCGAGGTCGGCAATGCGGCGCTGGTTGCGCCGCGGGTCCTGTGCCTTGAGCTTCGCCCGCTCCACCTCCATCTCGGCGATCTCCGGGTCCTTGTCGAGCGACAGGTACTCCAGCGCAACATTCTCCGGATTCGGCTCGAGGTAGCCGCGGTCGCCCTCCAGCAACTGACGTGCCAGCTCGTTGGCGCGGTTGTTCATCTCGTTCTCCACACGCCGAATCGCCTCGGCGTTCTTCTTCGGGTCCTTTTTCAGCGCGCGTAGCTGCGGGATCATGCCGGCAATCTTCGGGTCCTCGGCCGGCTTCAACAGCGCCAGAGGGATTCCCTCAGGTTCAGGGTCGCAGCCGGCGAGGTCTTCCTCCAGCTGCCTCCTCGCCAGCTCGTGCGCGTGATCGTTGAGCCGCTGCTCGAGATCCTTGATAGCGCGTGCGTTGCGCTTCGGGTCCCTCAGCTTCAGCCGGGCGCGCCCCACTTCCATGTCGTGGAACTCCGGATCGCTGCTAAGCGGCAGGTCAGCAAGCGCCACCCCCTCCGGCTCAGGATCGAGGTAATCGCGGTCCATCGCCTCGTCCGCCATAGCGCGCACGCGGGCGTTCATCTTGTCCAGCATCGCCAGCTTCGCCTTCGGGTCGGCAATGGGGCTCTTTTTCAGCACGCGGATCTGCTTTACCGCCTCCGCGAACTGGGAGTCCGCGTGCGGGTTCAGCAACTCCACCGGCAGCCCGCGCGGGGCCGGATCGACACCGCGAAGGTCCTCGGCAAGCTGCTCACGAGCCAGCTCGTGCGCACGATTGTTCATTTGGCCCTCTATATCCTTTATCTTTGCGGTGTTGCGGCGCTGGTCCTGCGCCTTCAGCTTGGCTCGCTCCACCTCCAGTCTGTGGAACTCCGGATCTGTGTCGAGCGGCAGCTCTGCGAGCGAGACGTCCTGCGGCGCAGGGTCCAGGAACGAGTGGTCGCTCTCAAGCATCAACTTGGCCAGCTCATGAGCGCGGTCGTTCATTTTCTCTTCCAGCTTCGTCAGCAGCTCCGAATTCTTCGCCGAGTCCTTCACCGAGTCCTTCGCCAGCTGCCGGTGCTGGTTCACCATCTTCGCGAACGCCGGGTCGTCGTGTGGGTTCACTAGAGTGATGGGCAGTCCCTCCGGCACCTGGTCGAGGTTCTCCAGGTCCTTCGTGCGCTGCTGTTCCGCCAACTCGTACGAGCGCTCCCGCAGACGATCCTCCGAGTCCCTGATCTTGGCTGCATTGCGGCGCGGATCCTGCGCCTTGAGAACAGCGCGCTGCGCCTCTATGTCGTGGAACTGCGGATCCGTGTCCAGCGAGAGCAGATCGAGCGGAACGCCCTTCGGCTCTTCCTCCAGATAGGTGAGTCGGTCGCCGCGCAGCTTCTCGCTAGCCAGCTCGTGAGCGCGGTCGTTCATGGCGTCCACCACCTGCTGCAGGTCTTCCGGCCGCGTCCTCGGGTCCGCCTTCATGTCGCGCAGCTGCGGCAGAAACGAGGCAAACTTCGCGTCGGAGTGCGGGTCAATCACATAGAGCGGGATACCCTCTGGCTTGGGGTCCAGCCCGCGGAGATCCTCCTGCTTCTGCGCCTCAGCGAGCTGGTTGGCCCTTTCGTTCAGCTGATCCTCGAGCGCTTGGATCTTCTTGGCGTTCTTCACAGAGTCGCGGGCCTTGAGTTTCGCGCGCTCAACCTCGATCCGGTTGAACTGCGGGTCGGTGTCCAACGGCAGGTACTTGAGTGGCACGGCAGCCGCCTGCGGCTTCAGGTAGGAGCGGTCCTGTTTCAGCATCGCTTCCGCCAGCTCGGCGCCGCGGTCGTTCATGCGATCCACCGTCTCCCTGATGGCTGCTGCGTTGCGCTTCGAGTCACTTTTCAGGTCGCGCAAGTGCTTCGCGCAGTTGTTGAACTCGACGTCGTTGTGCGGAATAATCACGGCGTACGGGATGCCGTGCGGGTCCGGCTCTAGAGCGCGCAACTCACCTTCCTTCACCTCCTTCGCCAGCTCGTGAGCGCGGTCGTTGAGCTGGTCTTCGAGTGCGGCAATCGCCTTTTGGTGGGCGCGCGGGTCCTCGGACTTCAGCTTCGCACGCCGCGTCTCCAGCTCGTGGAACACGGGGTCCGTGTCCAGCGGGAGGTGGCAGAGGTCCACCCCGTCCGGCGTCTGGTGGAGATAGCCGCGGTCACCCCGCAATAGTCGTTTCACCTTTTCGTGGGCCATAAAGTTGAGCTCGTCCTTGAGGTCCTTGATGCCCTGGCGATTCGCCACGGGGTTCTTCTCAAGCCGCCGCAGCTCCGCCTCGGCGTTTACGAAGGAGGGGTCGTCGCCGAGCTTGAGCAGCTCCATCGGCACACCCTCCGGCATGGCATCCACATACTGCTTGCGGGCCGCGTTTGCCAGCTCTTCGGCGCGCGCGTTCAAGCGATCTTCGACGTCGGCAAGCCTCTCGGCGCTCTTCTTTCCGCCGCTTGGCCCCTTGCGCAACGCGCGCGCCTCATTCTCGAGGGCGTTGAAGACGGGGTCTTCATTGAGCGGCAACGTCTCCAGCGGAATTCCGTTCGGGGCCTGGTTCAGCGGGAGTCGCTCCATGTCGTGCACCGCCTGCGCAATCTCCCTCGCGCGCTCGTTCATCTGGTCAAGCAACTGCGACGCTTTCTTCGCCTTTGTAGGGTTGTTCTTCGCGTCGCGGTACATGTCCTCCAGCTCGTGGAAGTGCGGGTCCTCGTCGAGGTACGGGTTCAGGTCCTCCGACGGAATGCCAAGCGAGTTCGGCTCCATGTCGCGCCGGGCATCCATCTTCACCTCCCTCGCCATTTTGCGCAGGTGATCGTTCATCTGCTCCTCCACCGCGCGAATGGCACGGTCGTCCTTGATCGGGGCGCTTTTCAGAGCCGCGCGCTTCAGCTCGAGGGAACGGAAGGTCTGGTCCAGATCCAGCGGCAGCTGGCGCTGCGACACACCCTCCGGCTCGGCCTCCAGGAAGATTCGGTCGTTCTTCAGTGCCTCGGCCGCCAGCACGTCGGCTCGGTCGTTCAGGGCGTCCTCGGTTTCTCGGATGGATTGCGCGTTGCGCACCGGGTTCTGGCACAGCTTCGCGCGCTGCGCCTCCAGCCGGCCAAACTCCTCATCCGTGTCGAGCGGCAGCTCCACAATCGGCACGTTGCGCGGGGCTCTGTCGAGGTACATGTCCCGGTCCCGCGCGTTCTTCATTTTGGCCAGGTCGTGTGCACGGTCGTTCATCATCTGCTCCAGGTCGCGCAGCCGGTCCTGGTCGGCGTAAGGGTCCTTCCTTGACCTGCGGTACTGCTCCTCGATGCCGACAAACGTCGGATCGTCGTCGAGGCCGAGGTCGTTCAGCTTGCGACCCTCCGGCTCCGGGTCGATGTAATCCTCGCGCTCCTCAGCGGCCTTCTCCTTGGCCATCTCCATCGCCAAGGCGTGCAGGTCCTCCTCCGCGCTCTTGATGCTCTGCGCGTTCTTCTTCGGGTTCGCGCGCATCTCCACCAGTGCTGACTCCTTCTGCAGGTACTCGGGGCTCCTTTCCAGCGGTAAGTCCTCCGGCGAGAAGCCGAGCGGGTTGCCGAGATTGGCACGCTCCTCCCACCGCAGCTTCGCCGCGACGTCGGCGGCGCGCTTCTGCATGGCGTCGCCAAGGTCGCGCCCTTTGTCGAGATCACCGTCACCGTTGGCGGCGATCTGAGCCACTTCCAAATCTGTGAACGGCACATCGTCGTCGAGCTGCAGTGCCTCTCGCGCAATGCCGCCAATGCGCGGCGGCAGCACGCTTGCGCGCACCTGCTGTTTCAGCGCCTTGGCCATATCGTTCGCGTGCTGGTTCATCGCGTCCTCAAGTTCACGCAACTTCGGAATCAGCGCACGCGCGTTCTGGCTCTGCGCACGGAGCGCCATGCGCTGCGCCTCCATTCTGCCAAACTCCTTGTCCTTGTCCAGCGGAATGTACTTGAGCGGGATGTTCTGCGGCGCCTCGTCCATGAAGGCGCGGTCGGCCTGAATCTTCTCCTGCGCCAGCTCCTCGGCGCGCAGGTTGAGGGCGTACTCGATTTCGTCGATTGCCTTCTTGTTCTTCGCGGGCTGCCGCATCAGGCGCGCGCGCTGCGCTTCCAGATTGCTGAACTCATCGTCCGTGTCGAGCGGCAGCTCCTCGAGCGGCACGCCCCTCGGAGTCATGTTCATGAAGTCGGGGCGCTCCTCGCGGTTCATGTCCTTGGCCAGCTCGTGCGCCCGGTCGTTCATCAGCTCTTCGCAGTCTGCCACGTCCTGCGGGTTAGCCTTCGGGCTCTTTTTCAGATCACGGTACTGCGCCTCCAGCTTGTGGAACTGCGGGTCGTCGTTCAGCGGCAGGCTCTCCACCAGACGGCCCTCCGGCTCCGGGTCAAGGAAGCCGCGCATCCTTGCCAGCTCCTCGGCCGCCAGCGCGCTCACCATGTCGTCCATTTCGCCCTGTAGCATTTTGATCGCCGTGGCGTTTTTGTAAGGATCCTTATTGAGGGCGCGCAGGCGCTCTTCCTTAGCGATGAAGGCCGGTGTGCTGTCCAGCGGCAGCTCCTCCAGCGGGATGCCGAGCGGGCACGGGTCGAGGAAGGCGCGTTCTTTGGCGAGCTTCTCCTTGGCGAGTTCACCGGCACGGTCGTTGAGCGCCTCCTCAAGATCCTGGATCGCCGTGGCGTTCTTATGCGGCTGCTCCTTCAGCAACAGGCGCTGCACCTCCATGTCGCGAAACGGCTGGTCTGCGTCCAGCGGGAGCTCCGTGTACGGAATGCCGCTAAATCTGGCGTCCAGGAACTTGGGTCGCTCCTTCTCCTTTAGAGACTTGGCGAGCTCGTGCGCGCGGTCGTTGAGCAGGTTCTCAATTTCCGCGATCGGCTTCGTGTTGCGGCGCATGTCCTTCTTCAGCTTCGCGCGCTGCGCCTCCATCTCGGCGAAGGCAGCATCGCTGTCCAGTGGGACTAGACGCAGTGGCACGCCCTCCGGCTCGGGATCGAGATAGTTGCGGTCGCCCTTGAGCTTTTCTGCCGCCAGCTCCATTGCGCGGTCGTTCAGCTCCTGCTCCGTGTCGGCGATGCCGCGCGCGTTGCGGCGCGGGTCCTGCTTCTGCTGCTGCCGCTTCACCTCCAACGAACGAAACAGCGGATCCTCGTCCAACGGCAGATCCTCCACCGGGATACCCTTGTACGTGGTGTCCATGTAGTCTGGTCGCTCGGCGACGTTCATGTCGTGCGCGATCTCGAGCGCAACATCGTTCATACGGTCCTCCATATCCGGCACCTTGCTCGTGTCGCCGCCACGGTTCAGCACACGGCGGCGCTTCGTATCGAGTTCCTTGAACTCCGGGTTTTCCAATAGCGGGAGCAGATGCACAAGGCGACCTTCCACTTCGGGGTCGAGGAAATTGCGGTCGCGCGCCGCCTCGGCGGCCGCCAGGGCGTCCACCATCTCACTCATGTCGGCCTTCAGATCGGCGATTGCCGTGGCACTGCAGCGCGGGTTCTTCTGCAGCGCACGCAGCTCGCTCTCCTTCCGCAGGAAGTCGTCGTTGTAATCCAGACACAGCTTCTCCAGCGGCACACCGTATGGGTCTTGGTCCAGAAAGGCGCGCTGATTCGCCTGCTGGTCCTTAGCCAACTCCCGAGCTCGATCATTCAGTTCATCCTCGAGCGTCTTTATGTCGTCGCGGTTGCCCAAAGGGTCCTCCTTGCGCAGCTGCAGACGCTCAATCTCCTTCAAGTGGAACTCCGGGTCGGTGTCGAGCGGGAGATCGGCCACCGGAATACCAAGCGGCACGGGGTCCAGGAACAGCTCGCGTTCGTCGCTCTTTAGCACAGAAGCCAGCTCATGCGCTCGGTCGTTGAGCGTTCGCTGCAGGTCCTTGATCGCCTTCGCGTCGCGCTTTGGCTTGCGGTTGAGAGCGCGCAGCTCGTCCTCCATGCGGCTGAACGCCTCGTCCTCGTTCAGAGGCAGCAGGTCCAGCGGCACGCCCTCTGGCTCGGGGTCGAGGCACGTGCGCTCCTTCTTGTGCATGTCCCTCGCCATCTCGGTAGCGCGGTCGTGCATTTTGTCCTCCATGTCGTTGATCTTGCGCGCGTTGGCGGCAGGGTCGCTCAGCAGGCTAGCGCGCGCCTGCGCCATTTCCTCGAAGGCAGGGTCGCTCAGCAGTTCGATGTCGTCCAGTGGGATACCCTCGTATTCGAGATCCATGAAGCCCAAGTCTATGCCGGCGGACGTGTCGGCCAGGGCAGCGGCGCGGTCGCGCAGCTCCTCCTCGAGAGCGCGCACCTTGCCGGCGTTACGCGGGTCCTTCTTGAGGTTGTGGCGCTCGCGCTCCGCGTTCATGTACTCCGGGTCACTGTCCAACAGTGGCGCCAGTTTCTCGATGTCTTGCCCAGTCAGATACTTACACCGGTCCTTGCCCAGCAAGGCCCTCGCTAGCTCGTGCGCGCGGGCGTTCATCTTTCGCTCGAGCGCCAGAATCTCGTCCTCGTTCCTGTGGGGCTTGTGATGGAGACGCTTCAGCGCGTCCAGCTGCTCCTGAAACTTCAGGTCCTCTTCAAGCGGGAGGTCCGCCAGCGGCACCCCCTCCGGCTCGGGGTCGAGGAAGGAGAGGTCCAGCTCGCCGAGCTCGCGTGCGTTATCAGGGGCCTCGGTTATACGCACGTGTGCGCGCTCCTGCGCGACAATTTCCACCTTGCACGGCACATCTCCCGTGCCAGAGGTGCAGTTCACGCCAATGGCGTAGCGGCCCGGTTTGCTCACGTGCTGCACGAGGCCGATCTCGCGATTGTTCGTCGCCTGCGTGCTTGGGCTGATGCGCTTATCATTTGCGTCATAGAGATACATGGAGAGGAAGTCCTGCGCGATCGCGTCACCGCCACTCGCGTGCTTGAACGGCTTCTCCTGCTTTAGCAGGATGTGGAGATCGGTCGGTACATCAACCAGGATGTCCACGCGCGCATGGCCCCTGTTCATCAGGTCCAGATGCGCGATGGCCGGTAGCTGGCGTGCCACGTCCGTGTTGAGACGCTCGATGTCCAACTTATCTTTGTCGCCCTTGCGCAGGAACCAGTATGAGAAGATGAACTTACCCCTGTCGCGCCGCATGCCGGTGGGGATGATGTAGCACAGCGAGTCGGCAGGGATTGTCATCACATCCGCCACCTCACGGTTGTGCAAATACAGGCCAGAGCGCAGGCGGCGGTGGTTGTTCCCGGTAACCAGGTACGTCGGGATGCGTTCCGCACTGATGCTTTCCGCCACGACAAGAGCACACTGTATATAGTTCAACTCGTGATTTGTCTGGCGATGCAGCAAGTGTCGTTGATCCGGCTGACGAATCATGCCAATGATCTGCACCGGCTCCTCCGCCTTGTTTCGCACCACGTAGAGCGGATTCGCGCGCCACGTGACGAGCGAAACATTGCCTCCGCTGGTCGTGTCGCCCCACTCACTGTTGAAGTTGTAGCTCGGGTGCAGTGGTGCCTTGATGTAGGCCTGCTGCACATTCGCGAACACGTCAAGAAAGACATTCGCAGGAATGTAGAAAATGTTGCGCTGCGCTGGGTTGCAAATCGACCGCATCTCCGACGTCCAGCTTGAGTCGTCTCTGTGCATCGGACCCGTGTACGGCGAGTCCTCATACGGGTTGTACATCTTCACAAGCACATCCGCAGGGGTGAGGTTGATGGCGTTGCGTGTCTCGATGAAGCCCAGCACCGCGTAGCTGCCCTCGTGATGCAGACCGTACTGTTCCGCCTGCTCACCCAGCGCCAACGCAGCCAGCGCTGTCTGATCCAGCTCGTTGTTCAGGTCGCGCCAGAACTGCGCGCTCTGGATGTCGTAGTTGACCACCTTGGCCTTGTCTGCCTCCATGGGGATGAAGATAACAGGGCACCCACTGAAGTCGTGGAAGACCTCGCCCTCAGAAATGTCCTCGAGGTTTTGGTAAAGCGTGTAGAACTTCGCGTACGCCTTCTCCAGCAGCAGCGGCCACCAGTGCTCAGTCGGGGAGCGAGCATAGAGCACCTCGCCTTCTTCCATGGCGATGCGGTCGTCGATCTCGACCTTTACCCACTCCTGCCCGCGGAAGAACTGGAACGTGTAGCGGCCATCCTGGCGCACCTTCTTCGTCACAAAGCAGTTGCGGATCACATCCGGGAAGCGGATCAGCGTTGCAAGTGCCGAGAGCATGAAGCATTCATAGTGGTTGCCCTGGCCGAACTGCTCGCGCGAGAATACTTCGGGCAGCAGCGGCTGGTTCACACCAGCTGGGTACACCTCCGTAATGCGCTGCCATTCCCTGGCAATGTGCGCGTTCTCGCGGTCGAACACGGCGTCGGAAAACAGCTTGTTGCTGTCAGGAACTTCCTCGACGGACATGGCGCAATTCGGCTGCAGAGACCGGCTGAGGCACGCACCCGCGCAAACGTAGAGAGGCACGAGAGACAATGCAGAACAGAGAGGATTGTCGAAGATGGGGTGGGGCGGGGTTCAAGAGCGGAAGGGGGCGAAGCCAGTGACCGAAGACACGAAAGGCCAGAGTGGAACACACAGGGAGGGAGGGAGGGAGGGGGTGTGCCAAGGGTCTGCACACGGTGGTGTCGATGGATGCGTTTCGTGAGACCCGAGACAGGAAACAAAAAAATAATAATCGGATGCGCTCCTCCGTCGCGTTTCGGGTAACGCTGTATGCAGGTCCTTTCTTAGATAAGGACAACCGTAGCAGTCGCACCTCAATGTAACGGAGACCAGCGAACACGCTAAAAAAAGGGAGGGGACGGAGAGGGGACAGGGAGGGGGTGGTGTGGCGGTGAGGAAAGGCGTGCGGGATAAGACGGCGAAGGATGAAAAGGCGGCGCGGCGAAAAAGGCGACACAGTTGAGGGGGAAAACCGTGGCCTCTTGGGAACGCGCTCGAAACCGTGGCTAAGTCACGCAGAGGCGCGCACGTACCTGATCACAGGGACAGTCGAAAGCCGCACAAACACAGAGAGAGACTATGAAGGGAGGCGAACGCGCACTGCGGCGTGGAAAGGGGTAGAGAAAAAAAAAATAAACAAGCGGCGTTGCCTGTGCGGAAGATGAATGGGCGAGGGCGGGCGTCCAGCGTACAGACACGGCGCAGGTTGGGTGAGAAAGTGAGAGAATGCGTGACCGAAAAGAGAGCGCTGTGTATTGATGGGTTTCGGCAAAGCAGAGAGAGACAGACAGGCGTAGAATGTGGATGAGGGGCGTGGAACGTGGGCAACACAGACGCTGAGGGGAACAGCACGAGTGCCACAGAACCGAAAGCCGAAAAAAAAAAGCAGAGCTCAAGCCACCCTCGTTTGGCACGCCGCCTTCTCTTCCTCCGTCTGTTTTTGTTGTATTTTTCCCTTGTTTTTTTTTTTTCGAACGGCACCTCTGCACTGTTTGAGCGACACGTGCCTTGCCCAGTATGCTTTCTCGAGCGGCAATGCGTTGCGCCTCTTGCACACGTACGGGGGTCGAGGAAGGGCTTGCAATGAGGCGCACCACAACCCAAACAGCACCGACGCGCCAATGCGGAGTGAGAGAGAGAGGAGGGGGGCGAGTGAGAGACACGAGATGTTGACGGTGTTCCCTAGTTCGAATAAATCAATCGAAGAATCCACCACGCACACAAGCGCACAGGTAAAGGAGGAACGGCAAGAACAGAAAATGGTGGGACTTGGACTGCGGGTGGGTGCGTGCCGAAAGAGTGCGAGAGAGAGAGAGGGGGGGGGAAGGGGAGGCAGTGCGCACGAGAAGGTGTGGTATAAGTGTGCGGAGAGGACATCAGTGCTGAGGTAAAGTGTGATGGCCCACCGTGCGCACTCCGGCACCGTCGGTTACCGCCACTCGGCACGACCAGAGAGGTGAAGAAAGAACAGGGGCAGGAGGTTGCCTTGCTGTCTTCGGGTAGCATCCACAAGTGCGAAAGCATCGCTGCCTCTTTGCTCTCCACCGCGTGTGGGCTCCACAGTAACGTGGGGAGGGAAAGAGGACGGCGGCGGTAAACAGAGGTCCCAGAGAAGCGCATGTTGGACCAAAGGAATCGGCTCTATCGGCTCGCGTGTCGTGCTGCCTTCCCCACTCCCTTTTCGCCTCTCGCGACGCAATAGCCACGGGCACAAAGGAACACTGGCGAGAATGCGGTGCGTTCGACTTCGCCTGAAGCCGGTGTTGGCTGGTGGGAAGCATATCCCTGTGAAGGCGGCGTGTGTCTTTTCCTTTCTTTTTCTGTTGTTGTTCTTGAATGGGCGAGTATGTCATGCTGGTCGTCTTCTTGTCGCCGTGAAGCGTGAACAGGTGCATCGCGGGTCCAAAGACACTGAAGAGAAAATGAGCGGCGAAACGCAAAACGGCGAAGCCAATGAAACGAAAAGTCAAGCGAGTGAAAGGCGAAGCGTGGGCACAGAGACGCAGGCACCAGATAACCACAACGGCGTGAAGAGCATAGAGACGCGAAACGCCGACGCAGGGGCATGCACGTACACAGACGTACTCACCTCTGCAAGCACGGACAGGGATAGCGGCGTGTATCACGGAAAGAAGCGCGCGCCCAAACCGGCACGAGCGGTAGCGGAAGAGTCTTCGTATGTTGATCTCCTTTTTTTTTTCGTTTCTAACGTCTCCTTCACCCAAGAACAAGCTAGCAATCATATACATTGCAGCCACAGCTCACTCGCTGCCGTTGTGCTGCGGATACATCCCGGTCCTCTAGGAGACGACATGTACCCCCGAATCGGGTCATGCGTATAACCAGCTCCTTCTGTCCTTCCTCGTCCCTTCTTGCCGCACCTGCTTCACAATCCGTGCCAGACGGGCCTGGGTGTCGGCTGCATGCCTTGATCTAAGCGGGCCCCATCCGGAGTCCTGCTCTAGCGCAGAGGCGGTCGCGTTTACCTTACGGATGTCAGAGGACAGTCCAGGTGCACACCGGATGGGCCCGAGGAGCAAGTTGACCGGTCGCAGGTCAGAACCCTCTGGGTTGCCAAGAGCTCTGCCTGAATGCCATGCCTCCTCCTCAGTCGCCTCAAGCCGCGGCTCTCCACAATTTGGTGCCGTGGCGCTACACACCGGAGCCTGGAGGATTCGGTGGTGTAATCCGAGGTGCTCTCGCAATGCTTCCGGCCCCTGTGGCTCATCAGCCCACTCGGTTGCACGTAGGAGGCGCCCCATGCCTCTGCACGCATGCGGTTTGGGTTAGTTTGGTTGGCATCTCTTCGCGCCTTTTCTGCGCATCACTCTCGCTCTTCTGGCCTCTGCATGCTAGACGTGGAGGTGACACACAATGCCAGCTATAGCCGACGACGCGTGCGCACAGTGCTCGCATTTTCAGATCCTAGGACTTGCTTCAGGGCAACGTGGATGTCTGGATGGCGTGCCTACACAAGCCGTGACAGGTGTGGCGCTGCCATGAGTCTGTGGCGGCGGGGGCGCTCCACCCTCTCCTGAGCCCGCACGCCTTTGATAGAGGTGGGAGTGTTGATGGGAAAGAGCGCCGTGCTTGAATATGTTCCGTCGCTAACCGATGATGTTCGACGTCACCGCCATGCTTTTCCTCCTTTGCTGCACCGCGGTGCTGAAAACCCAGACCACCAAATGCTCTACAGGCCTGTTGGGGAGAACTGCGCCTCTTGCGGAATACAGACTTGCGCATAGCGAAACCGTCAAGAAACCCGGCCAGCCAACACCATGTGGCGTCGACCAGCCAACTGCAATACCAATGCATGCAGAGCGGGCTACGGCCAGGATCACGCTCAACATCCGTGCAACGCGGCTAATGCGGAGAAAAAAAAAAACGGCAGGCGAGTGTGTATATTTGCTGTATAGTCTACGCGATTCGTAGTGAGCCTGTACAAACGTGAGTGTCCCGACTCCAAGTCGCTTCGGCACGGCGACTTGCCCAGGCTGTGGTGGCTGGCACCATCACATGGACCAAGCAGACAGAAGAAACGAAGGCAAAACAAGTCGGTGAAGCCACCACAGCGAGCACCACCTGAGAGCGAGGCACTCCATCACACTCCACCACCCACACGCGCGGCGCAAGAGTGAGAGGGGTGTGTGCAGGGAGGTTCCGAAGAAAGCAGAGCACGACGCCCACTTTCCTTCAGCTGGCGAGCAGCGCGAAAGCGGCGGCGAAAGGAGACGCCTGACAAGGAGAGACGTGGCATCACCTGGAAGGAAAGGGAGGAAGAACGTAACAGGACGCCCGAACAAACAAACATCAGTGGGAGGAACCAACGAAACGAAAAAGAGAGGGGGCATGCAGAGAAGACCAGATGAGGCCTCCGTCACAGCGGCAGCGCATCATATACAACGGCAAAGGTGGACAAAGGAAAACTAGAAACAAGCAACGTTGTTTCTGCCTCGAAAAGGCGGGAAGAGCCGTGGGCGAAGAACGGAATATATATAAGCAAGGTAAGAAGCCGTCGTTGCAAGAAGAGGGGCACACAGAGCGCACGAGCGTTTGCCATGTCCTCTTCCCTCGACCCCCACTCCACACCACTCCGTCTCTGCTTATGCGTGTGTGATTATGCGCGAGGCATGGTGTGTTGGGGCGACAATGACCGTGTGTGCGAGGGCCTTTCATGATCGACTGAGCTCTTCCTTCTGGGCTGAAACCCCCTCATTCTGAGAAAAGAAACACGTCGGGAAATGGGAGAGGCTGAGGCGAGGCGGAGCGGCCTTGCAGAAAAGAAGTGATTACAAAACATAGACAAGGAAGCTGGAAAGGAAGTCTGTACGGGGGTGTCACAGACATGCACACGCGCACACAGGCACACAGAACGAGATCACCAGACTGCATCCCTCAATGCAGGCAACCTCCTCCGTCTGTGCAAGCCTTCAGCCGGATCTGGGGGAAGGGGGGTCACTCCGAGAGTCGCAAGCATCAGCAACCGCGTCCCCATTTCTTCCAACAGAGTTTCGCCGTTGAGCCTCACACACATGGTCGGCTTCATCTCCTCCACTGCCCGCGCCTCACGACACGGAGGCTATGAAGACGAACTTGAGAGACAAAGAAACTGAAATAATATTCCAAACAAAAAGCAATGCACCCGCGCATGATGTTCTAAACGTGCGTCTACAAAAATGGCGTGGACTTGTGGGGTTTCCTTGTGCTCGCGTTTGCTTTTCTCCCGCGTTCCAGCCCACAAGCCCATTTGCCTTACGCGCACGCGCCCACACTGCAGCCACTGAAACGGCAAGGTCTCATGAAAAGATGGAGGCAGCTACGCACCGCCAGTCGACGCAAGCATAAGGGCTTTCGAAGAAACGAGGCAAGACCTTGCAGAGACGGCGAGTGGCAAACAAGGGAAGGCTCAGCGCGGGAAACCGGGGGGGGGGGCAACACCTCGCGACGTGCACTCCCTCAAGAGCACGCCACAACCCTCGCCCGCCCGGCGTGCGCGCTTCGCAGCAGTCTCCACCCTCCGCAGGCTGGAGACGTCGTCTGGGATCCATGGCTACCCTTTCAGGCGCTTGGCTTTGCTCGTTTTCTTTCGTCTCATTCTTCTCGCCCCCCCCCTCGCTAGTCACACGGTGCGCGCCTCGCAATGGTCGAACGGCACCTGCAGCCCACGTGCGCACAAGCGCGCGGAAGCGGAGCCCCCCTCAGAACTCCGGACCGAAGCGCTTATCTGCTCTGCGCAGGATTCGCCACGAGCACCGGGTGAGGTGCCACGTTGCACCGTAGAAAAAGACAAAACGAGAGAGCGAATGAAAATAAAATGAAGACAGCCTGTGGGAGAGCAACGAGTGCGCGCGTGACACGGAGCAGCCGTGGCAGGTGGGAGGGGTGGGAGGAGCGACTTGACAAGGTTCAGGCGGTAGGGGGCGTCACATAGCAAAGGAGATGCAGCCGAATATACACAAAAAAAAAAAAACATAAAATCATAGAACAACAAAAAATAAAAACGCAGGTTCTAAGAGAGAGGGGACGCACATACACGCGCATACGCATGCATGTGCGATGCGAACCGGCTGCAGAGATCGTTGACAGCGAGAGCAGCAGAGGCGCGTCAGAAAGCCGCTGAAGAACGTGTGGGAGAAGAACCACCGCAACCGGAGGGGAGCACAAATAAGAATAAATGATTATGATATCAAACGGCGCATGACGCGGCCGAACCGACTCATCAACGAGGAAAGAGGTGAGGCAGAGAAAGAACGCACAGCAAGCATGCTGCTATGTGCACGCACGCACACATGCATATGCACACGCACCCGCAAAGGCAAATGCCCAACCAACCAAGCAAAAGAAAAAGAAATCGACGATGCGACGACAACAGGGGCGAAAAGGAAAAGATGAAATACGAGCCGGTCGTCGACTGGAGCACACACACACACACGTCGGGCGAGAAGTAGCGGAGACGGAGATAGCAAAAAAAATCGGAGAACGTCAGAAAGGAACAAAGGCAATGCAGCCCCCCCACCACCACCACCACTCCACCCAACACGCATGTTCGCTGCTGTGGATGACGACGGCGTGCGTATCAAGCTCATGGTCCTCTGAAGTAGTGGTGGTGGTGAGGGGAGAGGGAGGGGGGGGGGGTACAGTATGAGGGCGAGCAGAAGCGAAAGAGAGTAGTGGAGAACCATGAATGAACGGAGGAACAGAGCGCGATTTCAAGAAACAACGGCAACCACCACAATAAAGCAAAATTAGTGTCACGCACAAGTACGTACACACACACAGAGAGAGAGACGGGACGAGAGAAGCGGGCACAAACCTCACACATATACACATACGCTCGGCATGGCCCCTTCCGGGGGGGGGGCAGTGCGGATGCGCAAAGCAACGCGCCTTCTTCGGTCGTCTTGGAGGAAACAGAGCGAAGCAGCGCCACGTCACACGCACACACGCACGCAAATGCGCCTGTGTTACTCGAGTGGCCCGTTGCCGACGCTGTTTCGGGATATAGGGAGGGGCACCGGGGGACGGTGGGAGGAGTCCATCCAGTAAGAAACAGCGTTGTGTCACATGAAGAAAAACAGAAAAAAGTGTCAAGCGAACGCCGAGTTTCTTCTGCATGTGTGTGTGTGTATGCGTGTGTGGTTCTCAGCCTGCTTGAGCCGGCGACAATCCACACGGATTACTCTACACCTAGGCAACGACACAGGCACACGTTCACGCAGACAGCGGCGCCGATACACGCTCTTCACAGCTTGCCTCACATGCGCAACACGACCAGTGAGATGCTCCTTTCAGGGCTGCAAAGAGAAGGCCCTCCTCGCACCTGGCTGAGCGAAAGTAGTGAAAGAAGGAAGCGACACCGAAGCAGAAGAGGACAAAACAACGGCGATGTGGAAAGGTAGCGGATACGCGTGCATTTTTTGCCTTTGCACCTCTGCACCGCCGCCACTCCCTCCTCTCTCTGCTCTCTCTCGCATGCTACGATGGCTACTGCAAGTACTCACGGCTGCGCGGGTTGCCGCGCGGCGTATGCACTGCCCCGTTGGAAACGGGCGCAGAGCTCTGCGGCGCTTGGGATTGCCACGAGCCCAGACGAGCACTTGCGGAGGTGGTGGCGGCGTTGACAGGCTGCACACGTGGCGGGACTCTGGAGCGTGTCGACCCATTCACGGAAGCAAAGCTTGCTTGCGCGAATTTTGGTGTGTAGATGATCAACGTGCACGGAGCATCTCCAGAGACAGGCCTGGAAGGGCAGCCAATCAAGAAGGTGTAGCGCCCAGCCTTGGCTGCCTGGAACGCAACGGAGTGCTCGCGCGCGTTTGACGCGTCCCCGGTAGAGCATACGAGAAGAGCATTATTTTCGTAGGCGGCCATGAATATCTCATCCTCGGCTAAGTGGTCGCCGCGCCTCATCGCCGTCGGATCGGTCACCTTGTTCTGGTGCAACAAAGCGTGAACGTCGCACGGCTCACTCACCATAATATCGACGCGAGCGCTAGTGCCGGAGCCGGGCTGCACCACAACATCTTTCGCCATGCAGTTGTGCGTCTCGGCGATTGGACGAAGCGTGGTGAGGTTCACCGGGTTGTCTTGCGGGTAGACAGAGAGCTGATACTTGCCAAAGCAGGCCTTCTTCTTGGTGTAGGGGATCAAGTAGCACGTGCTGTTTGCCGGCAGCTCCATCTCCGCGCAGACCTCTCGAGCATCAGTGAGAAGGCCCTTCTGCACAAATTTGTGCGTGTTGTGCGCCAGGAGCGGCGCCACGAGCTGTGCGTTTCTGTCAGGCCGCAAGAGCGCCAAAGCCGTCAGGTGGTACACACCCATGTTGTGTGCGTCGTAGTAGACGGGAGCGCTGTGACGCAGCTCGGCCAGCACCGTCACGTTGTGGTTCGAGTTGTTCTGTAACAGGTACATCGGATTTTGGCGAAACGTTGTGTACGTTGGACTGCCGCCGCTGCAGTTATCGGCCCATTCGCCAGAGACCGTGAGACGATCCCCGCAGTTGATGTGGCAGCGCTGCATGCTGGAGAAGTTGCGCAAAAATACCGGCTGTGGCAAGTACAAGAACTCCGGCTCGCTCTCCGGATTTGCCTTGCACACAGACCGTAATATGGGAGTCCAATCAGAATCGCCCATCGCCAGTGGGCCATGGTACTGTGGTGCATCGTGGTAGCAGTTGTGGATCTTCACCACGACATCGGACGGGTCATTCGACCCAGGCACGGTCTCGATCACGTCGAAAACGGCGTAGTAGCAGCGCGGGTGAATCCCATCCGGTACCAGGTCGCCCGACACCGCCACGAACACGTCGCCTCGCTCCAGCTGCTCGTGAATGCGCCGCCAGAAGGCCACATCTCGGTAATTGCACCCCACCACTTCCGCTGAAAGCTTTGCGTCCAGCGGAAGATGCGTGACGGGTCGGCCGGTTAAGTCTCGCAGTGTCTCGTGCGATGTGCACTGGTCGAACCGCTCGTAACCGCCGACATACTTCGCGTAGGCCCTCTCCACCAGCAATGGCCACCACGCACCACTGGGCGAAACTGTGAACCGCGGCACCCCATTCACGTCACACGGGATTCTGTCATCGATCTCAACCGTGACAGGAGCGCTATTGGGGTCAAAGAAAACGAATCTATACGGTGCGCGGACGGGGTGCATCTTTGTCTGGAAGAGGCGATGAAGTAGCGGTGGCTGCCGGCTCAACGCCGCCAGGAACGGTGCGAGATACGTCAAGTCCCCGGCAGAGGACGCCATGTCCGATGCTTTGGGATGGTCTGGCAAGAGAGGCTGCGTGAGACCTTCTGGGTATACATCAGCAATGCGCGGCCAGGCGTCTGCCACCTGCTTGTTCGCGCTGTGAAACGGCGGGTCCGTAAACGGGGCCGCTTCCTCCACGGTCTCCAGTCGGTGCTCCTCCGTTCGCTCCTCCACCTCCTTTAGCTTCTTCTTTGCCCGCGGACGGCGCGCAGCGCCGCCCGACTCCTTTGACACGCCATTCGGCTTTGCGGGCATCTTTGGACGTTCATCCCGCGCGGCTGTGCGCTCCACGTGGTCCCTCTTGTACTCATCCGCCAGCTCCTCCACACGACGGCGCATCGCATCCTCGACCTCCTCCTTATAACCAGACGAGTAGTCCTCCGGGTGGCTGGTGACGCGTCGTTTCTCTTCAGCAAGCCCTCTAAATACCTCGTCTTCACGGAGCGGAATCCTGTCAACAGGAACGCCGCGTATCTCCCTCCCAAAAAGTAAAGACGGGTCGTCTGCCACCGCCTCATCGGCAATGTGACATCTCCTCTTGTTTGTGCCGAGCTCACGATGCCCGATATCCTTTGATGAGCGGCGCTGCCGACCACCGTCAGGACGCTTAGGGAATAGCTCACCATTCGACTGCTCGTTCAGCATGTCTACCGGAATTCCACAATTATCAAAGTGCAGCACCGGCCTCGCCAACTCGCTCGCGCGGTGCCGCATCGACTCCTCCAAAGCCGCCCTCCGTCCAGACTTGCCACGAGGGTCACATGCCTCTAAATTGTGGAGCTCCCGCTCAAACGCAAGGAATATCTCGTCGCTGTCCAGCTCTGCGCCGCCTTCGGCCATCTGCGACATCTGCACGCCAACAATAACTTTGCGAGCCTCATCCTTGAACCGTCGTGCAAGTGCGAACGCGCGGTCGAGCATCTTCTCTTCAAGCCAACATATTCTACTTCGATCAAGTCCTAACTTCTCTGAGTTCATGTACTCTCGATTACGCTCAGAAAAGAGAGAGTCTTCGTCTAAATTAAGCAGCAGAACCGGCACACCGTCCACCTCCGTCCCCAGCAGCTCTTTGAATCCTTCCTTCATTGAGAGCCTTCCATTCCCGACCGACATAGCAACAGTCGGATCATCAGTATTACGATCATCAACATCGCAAAACTCAGACGCCCCACGCTTCACATAATCCTCGTACTCCTCTACATCCCCGTCCTCATTCCGACGATTAACTATTTGCCCGACCAACAGCGCACGAGCAGTCATGTCCTCCTCCAGCACGGCAATATGCTTCGCGTTCCGCTGTGGGTCCTGCAGCAGGCCGCGCCACTCGTCCTCCAGCGCCACGAACTCCGCGTCCTCGTCCAGCGGGACGCAGCGCAGCGGCACGCCCTCCGGCTTCGGGTCCAGCACCCTGTCGCGGTCCGCCCACTTCTTGTCGCACGCAAGGTCGTGCGCGCGAGTTCTTAGAGCTTTTTCGAGTGTCCGGATGTCGTCGGATTGCGGATCAGCTCCTGATTGGAGGCTGAGTCGGCGCTTACTTTCTAGGTCGACGAAGTCTGTATCATTGTCGAGGGGAATGGCTTTCACTGGCACATTTGCTGGTCTAGAGTCGAGAAAGCCGTCACGCTCTTTCCATTTGGCGGCCTCTGCGATTTGATGGAGTCGTTCGTTCACAGATTTTTCGTACGCGCGTAGCTGAGACGTGGCCGCGTTGTGGTGATTCTTTGCCTTGTCGACGTTGTCGATGGCTTTCCAGAAAGCTTGGTCTCTGCCTACGGACGGAAGCGCGGCGAGAGGGATGCTGGCCGGGCGTGTGTGGATGAATGGGTAGCGTCGTGCCAGCTCCTCCGCTGCCAGTTCGTTCACGCGATGTTGCATGCCTTCCTGAATGAACGTGATCTGTGCTGCGGGCAGATTGCTAGCCTGTCCCTTCTTGAGCTTCTCTTCTCTCTCCATGTATTCACGATCGTCGTCAAGACCCACCTCAGTCAACAGAATGCCGAAGGGCTTGTCTTCAAGGAAGGCACGTAGCGCTTGCACGGCCTGCCGCTTTAGCTCAGCGTTTCGCTTGCGAATGGCATCCTTGATATCGTTGATCTGGTCCTCGTTGGCGATGGGATCTTCGGACATGAGGGCGTAGAGCTTCTCCTCCAGGTCCTGGCACGGTGCGTCACTGCCAATTGACATAACGGAGGGGCTTCGGCGCCCCTCACCCGTGATTTGGGCTCGCATGTTATCACGGAAGTCCTCTGCAATCTTTGCCGCGCGGGCCTTCAACTTCTCCTCGTTGCTGGCGATAGCGTGGGGGTCCGTGTTAGGCATCTTTAAGAGCTCCATGCGCTCCTCCTCGAGACGTCGGATGACTTGGTCCTCATCGAGGTCAAGCAAGTTGACGGGCACTCCACTTGGCTTGCCGTAGAGTCTCGCGCGCTCGTCTTTGATCATTGCCTTTGCCAGCGCCTCAGCGCGGCTAATAATCGCTGCCTCAGTCGCGTGAACGGCCTCTGCGTTTCGCACAGGGTCGCGCTTGAGTCGTGCGCGTTGAGCTTCTAGCCTGGCGATGATGGGATCGGTATCCAGAGGCAGCTCACTCAGGGTCTTGTCATAGTAGCTAGCTTTCATGTATTGTGGGCGCTCTGCTGCGTTCATCGCTCTGGCCATCTCATCCGCCATTCCGTTCAGCTCCTTTTCAATCTCCGCCACCACGTCCATGTCCGAGCTCGGTTGCTTCAGCAAGTCACGTCGCCTTCGCTCTTTCTTGAGGAAGTCGTCGTTGTCGTTGAGAAGCAAATCCTCCATGCGCCGTCCGTGGTGCTCCCGTGCGAGGTAGCTGGGGCGCTGCTTGGCCAGCATCTCTGCCGCCATCCCTTTTGCCATGTTATTCAGCTCGCTCCCCAACGCAGCGATCGCGGCGGCGCTCTCGCGCGAGTTCTTCAGCTTTTCGTGTCGTAGTGCCTCCTTGAGAATAAAGTTGCGATCATCGTTCAGCGGCAGCTCATCTACCGCCACGCGCAGATGCTCTGGCTTCAAATACTGCCGGTCCGCCGCGAGCTTCGCCCTTGCCAAGCCCTCGGCACGCTCGTTGAGGGCGTCGTTCAGCTTTCGAATCTTCGCCTCGTCGCACGACTCCTCCTGACGCTCGCGCAGCCGCGCCACCTCGAGCGCGTGGAACTCCGGGTCGGAGTCAAGCGGTAAACCATCACATGAGATCCCCAAAGGCATGGGGTTGAGGAAGAGATCGCGCTCATTTTCCTTGAGCTTCTTCGCCATCTCTCCCGCACGCTCCTTGAGCGTTTCGCGCAGTGCCACGACGTCGCCGCGATTTTTCTGTAGATCCCTCATGGCAACTCGCAGCTCGTGCTCCAGCCCAGTGAATTCCTCGTCCTCGTTCAACGGAAGCAGCTCCAGCGGTACCCCTTCCAGCTCGGGTCCGAGGAAAGCGCGCTCCTGGTCGTGCATGTCATCGGCCAACCTCGTTGCCATGTCCTCCATCTTATTCTCGAGAGAGTTCATGCGTGCCGCGTGCTGCGAAGCGTGTTTTTTCAGCTGCTCTCTCTCCCCCGCCATCTTTGCAAAGGCGGGGGTCTCCATGAGCAGGAGGTCCTCCGTCCAGATGCCCTGGTACCGCGGACGCATAAACGAGAGCGAGGGCGTCTTCTCCCTCTCCTTCGCCTCCGTATTGGCAGGCGGCCGCGTCTCCACGGTTGCCTCCACGGATTGAGTGCCGTCGCCAGCATCACTCCGCGCCGTATCACTGTCGACTAGTGCGACCGGCGGCTCCCCCTCGAGCTCTTCAGAGCTCGGCGGATTCTCGTACACATCTGTGATGCGCACTCGCGCCATCTCGACGCACACAATCTCGACTCGGCACTTCACCTCCTCGTCTCGCGCCGCCGGGCACGTAATGGAGAGCACGTAGTGGCCTTGAGCAGGCAGGTGTGCCACCAGGCCGATTTCCTTCAAATTCGACGCCGCCGACACTTGCGCGATCTGCTGGTTCGCGTCATCGTAGAGGTACATGCCAACGTAGTTGTCGGTGCGCACGTTGCTACCGCCGCGCGCGTCGCGGTTCCATTGCGAGAGAAGAATGTGTGCGTCCGTCGGTACATCGACGAAGAAGTCGACTCTATCCTTCCCCTCGGGCACCAGTGTGACGTGCTTGACAGCCGGTAAGTCACGTGCGACGTTGACGCGAAGGCGTTCAATGCTTACCGCACCCTCGTCCGCTGGTGTCCGGTACCAGTACGAGAGCAGAAAGATGCTTTTCTCGTGGTACATCGCTGTTGGGACAAGGTAGCACTGTGACTGCGGCGGAACGCGAATCTTGCTCGCCACCTCGCGATAGTTGAGGAAGACACGCTTGTGCACCACGTCGTGGTTGTTGTGGGTGACGAGGTACGTCGGAATCGAATCCGTCTCTATGCTCTGTGCCAGGAGGAGGTCGCACCGCACGTAGCTCAGCTCGGGCAACACGTGTAGCTGGTGCCGCTTGTCCGGTTGCCGTATCATGCCCATCACCTCCACTGCCTCGCTGCCTGTGTTGCGAACGATGTAGAGCGGGTTCTCACGCCACGTGAGCAGCGACGGGTTGCCACCGTTCGTGCCGTCACCCCATTCGCTGTGGAAGTTCCAGCACGGTTCCATGAGCCCGCGAAGATGAGCCTGCGAGATGGTAAAGAAAGAGCGCAAGAAGACGTTGACTGGCACGAAGATGGTATTCTGCGTGGCGTTGCAGTGGCGCATCTCTCGCGACGCCCACCGCGGATCTGCTGGGTCGGACATGGGGCCAGTGTAGGAAATCTCCGCGTACGGGTTGTGCAGCTGCACAATGACCTCGCTGAGGGTGCGAGGGGGAGAAGAGGTGGCGAGAATGTTGAGGATTCCGTAAAACTGGTGAGGTGCCAGGCCCAGACTCTCTGCGTTGTCGCCAGATAGGGCCGCCACGGCTGTCATGCGCAGCTCGTCACGCAGCCTCACCCAGTAAACGGGAGATGCTATGTCGAACCCGACCGACTTTGCTGTTACTTCGTCCAGCGGCGTGTTAATGACAGGGCACCCACTGAAGTCGTGATACACTTCAGCGAGCGAGCAACCCGCCAAGTTCTCATAAAGCGTGTAGAACTTCGCGTACGCCTTCTCCAGCAGCAGCGGCCACCAGTGGTGCGTCGGCGAGCGGCAAAACACCGTGTCGCCCTTCACCATCGGAATGCGGTCGTCGATCTCCACCTTGATCCACTGCCCGTAGCGGTGGAACTGGAACGTGTAGCGGCCATCCTTGCGCGGGTTCTTCGAGATGAAGCAGTTGCGGATCACGTCGGGGTGGTTCTCGATCAGAGTGGCGAACCCAGTAAGGCAGCAGCACTCGTGCATCGCACCCTGCCCGAACTGGTCGCGGCTCAGCACGTTCGGCAGCAGCGGCCTCGTCTTGCCTTCGGGGTAAAGGTCGCCGATGTGCAACCACGGCTCCGATGTCACATCGCGGTTGCTCAGCATAAATCCGCGATCCTCAAATGGCACGTTACTGTCTGGGTGCTCACGCACATCGACTGGCTGCTCCTGAAACGGGTTGTAGTCGATGCGAGCGACTCGTGTGTCTACGCCTTCGCTATCTGCGACGCTCTCCGCTTCATCCGGCAGCATGGCGGCGTCCTCTGGTGCATTGACGCGGCGAATATGGCTGCCAAAGGAAGACACAATGGTGACGTTGGCGGTTATGTGGCCCTTGCCGCGCGGGCACGTGATGGAGATGGCATAGCGACCGCTGCGGGGGAGGCGGTGGATGATGCTCGTCTCGCGGAAGTTCGTGGCAGCGTGCACACCGGCTATCTTGCGGTCCGTGTCGTCGTAGAGGTACATGCCCATGTAGTCCTGCGCCATGGCATCGCCGCCTGTCTTGGGGCTGACGTAGGGCTTTGTTTGGTGGAGAAGTATATGAACGTCGGTGGGTTCATCAACGTAGAAGTCGAGACGGTCCTTAGTGCGCATCTGAAGCTGCACCGTTCCTGCGGCAGGGTTCTCCCAGTCCATCTCGGGGACCGTGAGCTTCTTTATGGTGATGTTGCTGTAGTCTTCATGGACCATGCGGTGGGCGGACAGCAGGAACTTGGCCTCTTCGCCTTGATGCATGCAGGAAGGCACAAGATAGCAGAGTGATTGCGGCGGGACGATGACGCTGCTCGCCACCTCGCGCGAGTTGAGGAAGAGGCTCTTGTGAATGGGCTTGTGGTTGTTACCAGTGACCCAGAAGGTCGGGATCGGGTAGAGGTAGGAGTACTGGGAAAGTATCATGCCACACTGCTTGTACGTGGCTGTCTCCTCCGGGCCCTTCCGGTGCCGCTGGTCCTCCTGCTTGACCACAAAGGAGAGAGTCACCGCCTCTGTGCCGTGATTACTGATGTAGTAGAGCGGGTTCTTGCGCCACGACACACTCGTCGGGTTGCCGCCGGCCGACTCACCCTTCCACTCGTCCTCAAAGTACGTCGCATCCGAGGCGACGGTGCTGATGTAGCACAGCTGCATCGAATTGACGATGCGAAGAAAAACGTTCAGTGGCAGGAAAATGGAGCGCGGGTTGCCGACGTCGTACTTGACCCGCTGCTTCTCCGACCACGCCGAGTCGTTCGGGTTGAGGGGGCCGCTGTAGAGAAACTCGTCATCTTCGAAAGGATTGTGCATATGCACGACAATGTCATCCAGCGAGGATGTGCCGTGGAGGGAGAAGATGTCGAGGATGCCGTACTGTTGCTCGCGCTGCAGACCCATTGTCTCCACCTCCACATCCTTTGTGAGGGCTGACGCGACAAACTCGCCAGACTGGATGCGCTGCGCCAAGTCGAGCCAATAGCGTCCTTCAAGCACATTGCAGTTTGCCGCCTTGGCCAGCTTGGCGTCCATGGGGATGTTCAGCACCGGGTTGCCTGTCAGGTCGTGGAATGTCTCTAAAAGGGTGCAGCCCTCGAGGTGGTCGTAGGCGGTGTAGAACTTCGCGTACGCCTTCTCCAGCAGCAGCGGCCACCAGTGCTCAGTCGGGGAGCGAGCATAGAGCACCTCGCCTTCTTCCATGGCGATGCGGTCGTCGATCTCGACCTTTACCCACTCCTGCCCGCGGAAGAACTGGAACGTGTAGCGGCCATCCTGGCGCACCTTCTTCGTCACAAAGCAGTTGCGGATCACATCCGGGAAGCGGATCAGCGTTGCAAGTGCCGAGAGCATGAA